>NW_026542594.1:199878965-199939249 GCF_028750875.1 Macrosteles quadrilineatus
AATTTAATAAAATATACTTTTTCTACACATAACAAATGCAGTAACACCCATACCTACTTTTGTACGGGAAAGTGACTAAGTGCTAAGCAAAAATATCAAGTGTACATTTTCTATACTCTGGCAAGTATTGCCAAAAATACCTGAGGTTAGGTATCGAAAACAAAAGCTACCTAAAAGGCTGAAAGTATAAAAGTGTGAATAAATAATGACTAAGTTTACCTTAAACATTGTTGGACTATAAGTTAAGCTAAAAGTAAAAATTAAAAATAGCTTGATATAACAAAGTAGGTCTACCAATACCTTGCTATATCTATAACTGCCGAACGGAAATGCTTGTCGAACATTTACTTTGGAAGACTTAGCAAGTTTTGGACACAAAATGAAGCACAGTTATTCTGCGACTGTAACAAGCATAATTTAAACTTGCGTATTCATACATAGACATATACTAGTGGCAAAATGGAAACATATAGTAGGCCTGTTATAAGATAAGGTTGACTATGAAAGTTTAAGGATTGTTTTAAAAGTACCTAAGAACTTTTAGAGTTTTACATCCAAATAAACTATGACAAAATTTGAAATTTGGCAATTCCTATACCACATTACTTAGAGTTCGATTATAATTTGAAATCGTTTGTTATTCATTAAAAAAGTTTCTCAATTCTTGATGAAATGAGAACGTTTAGGATAAGTGATTGGCAAAACACACCTAGTTGAGTATTAATAATCCAAAAGTTAAAATGGAACCACGTTGGGGTAGTTGACAATAAACTATACTAAATTGTAATTAAACCTATACACATGAAAAGTCAAATTATCTTATATATTACAAAAATTTTGTTTCTTTTCCGAGTTCGGTTGGACCTTCTACCCGACCGATTTTCATGATTGAGGTCCCAAATCAAAGGTATGCACGCACAGATTTCAAATCAAGCATCGGCATATCTCACTGTATCACTCGACCATAAAACATACATTTGATTTATTTTTTAATTCTTACTTCAATTTAAAATGTATTTCACCAGTTATAATCCTATAAATTTTTGTTTAAGAACCTTTAGTGAAATACCGGCTTTCATTTAAACTATTAGTTATTCAAATTGGACGAGTTTCAAGCAAACGCAAGGTGAACAACCAACATAAAAATGGTTTTTATAAAGGTTTTCTGAGATAAAAAATCAATAGCTCCAGTATTGTTTGAATTTTTATATGTTTTATACTCAAAATAATCAGTAAATGATAGGTTTTAATTTGAGCTATTGATTGTTTGCATCAGTAAAGTTCAAGATACTGTAATACTCAATCAAAAATCATAAATTTGATTATTTCTTGGATATGATATTTATTTCAACTAGTGATGGTCAAAACCAGAAATTTCGAATCTCAAAACCAAAACCGAAACTTTAAAAAATCGAATCCCGAATTTAGAATCTCGTAACCTAAATGTGAAACTTTTTTACTTAGCTGGTTACAAAAGTCAAGGTTACAAAAAATACACATAATCATAAAATGTTGTATGCAATCAAAACTGAAAGAGATAGACTCCTGACCGTGACATAACATAAATATGTGAATATGACTGATAATCTTAAAACCCAATACAACATAATTGTTCATAAACAACCAATAAAAAAAATAAATTAAACTTCTAACACCAACATAAACATGAATATTAGATTAATTAGAACATTTAGTGGTCAATATTTCGGGGATGCGGAATACTATCCCCCGGAAAACTACCCCCCCAGGTGAAACGTGACGTCACAAAATCTGCTAACTAACCAATATGGAAGCCGTGTCCGCGATTGGAATACTACCCCCCTAGACAATTAATGCTATGTAATTTTAATTTTAATTCGAGTAATTCCGTTGGATAATAGAAAATGCGTGTGGTGAATATAAAACAGATTTTCGAAATTTTAAAGCAAGTTTGGTTGGTTAGGTTAGATTAGAACTGTTTGACAACTAAATTTGAGTGTCCGTGACTGGAAAACTACCCCCCCGGTCTCTGACGTCAATATGACGTAGGAACCTGCTTGGGGGGGTAGTTTTCCGGGGGGCAGTCTTCCGGCGACCCAATATTTCTTTGTGTTTAGTAAATATTGATGTGAAACTGAGTTGTACAAGTTATAGTATTTAAGATATCTTTTGAAGTTCAGAATCAAATTTACTTGTTTCATTACTGTTAATGGTTTGCTCTGTTGCTACTAGCTTGTTTGGAAACAGTGTTAAAAACCATTACAATAGCACAAAAAAACGTCAGCAGTTTCAAAAATAAAACTGTCAAAATCTTCAATTTCGAAACTTTTGAATCTCGAAACTTGGTGATCGAATCTCGAAACCGAAACTTTTCCTAAGTTTTGATGGTTTTGAGATTTGAGATTCGGTTTTGACACATCACTAATTTCAACGCTGCAGAGCAGCATGTGTCCTCTAGCAAATTCTTAATATGATTTTTTTGAATATTCGGGTTTTTAAGTTAATCAGTTTAGACATAATTTAACCAACAAGCAATACTTATTGGATAAAAATATTATTTAATTTAGTTTATTAACCCTCACATACAGATTTGTCTCGTTAAGAAATACAAATAAAAATATAATTCCGGAAAAATTTACAAAAAATATTTGTTGAAATGAAGAGTCAGAAGAGTTGTAATTTGCAATAGATTGAATCATTTTCATTGGCTTAAAGAGTTTACCAAGTGGTTATAGACATCCCAAGAACAAAACCTGCAAAATTTGCGCAGAAACGAAAAGATCACGTGGTTCGCGCAGGTAGGTGTGGCGTACCATTCAAACCTGCGCGGCTCGAAACGGCCCAGGGTTCTTTTGTTTCTGGTATTACTATAAGTAGAAATGCAAACATTTTTCTAATTTTGGGAAATGCACAATTTGCAATCATAAAAATTCTTACTTTGAAAACAATCCTAGTACAGTCAATAACAAATCTAAATTATATATCTACTTAATTAGCTATAACTTTTAATTATAACTAAGAAGTTAAAGCACTAATTAACACTTAATTACGGGATTTTAAAAGAGAACAGTTTATTAAAATATAATTTTAAAAGTATAGTTATTTAAGATAAAAGCACTTTTTTAATTGGACGCTAAAAGTAAAGCATTAAATGTTTAAATAAGAAAAACCATTGGGTTAAAATACTATTTAACACTTTACAAAGTTTTATCTTATTTAGGTACGTGTTTTATAGTTTGTTAGCATTGTTAGTCTTGAAATTTCTATTTCTATTACATGACGGATGTAAAAATATTTATGTTTATGTAAAATTTAAAATTGTTGCTGAGAGTTGTTGAGGTTGAAGAGTTGTCAAGTAACAGGTGAAGTTTGAGAAAGGAATGTCAATAATCACTTACAAGCGTGTAGCACCTGGTAGTTTGAGGTGGCTCGCGCCTTCGGCCCTCAAGAGAACGGATTGTTACGTGTTTTCAGAGAACCGTGCCTACGATCGGTTTCAACAGGCTTTTCATCCCTCAAGACTTCAAAAGGTACTGAGCTCGAGTGATCGACTCCTTCCTCTACATCGTCACTCGGAAAATCCTCAAAACTCATGTTGCTAAACCCTGTTTTGGATATTTTACTGATTTTCTTCGAGATTTTACCAGTTTTCTTAGAAACAGAAGATTTTATAATCTTGTGCTTCCCCTGGAGTGGCGACTTTCGAGGTTCTTCTATCAAATGGTATTTACACTTTTCCGATAGGCTATGAATTAGGTGCTCTTTCTTTGTTTTCAAGTTGGTTTCTTCAGCCGCCTCGGGAAGCATTAGCGCTTCCGGGGACGATGTGTCAGGAGGTGCTTCAAGACCTAACTCTTCAATCCTCTGCGAAAGATTGTTGGAAATTTCTTTGGATAAACTTTCTACATTCACCGACAAAGAGGTCGGCCTGTGTGGAAAGTACTGTGAATCCTGAGCTGTCTTTGGTAAGTGATTGAAAGGTAATGAACCAAACAGATCTTTATTAGAACTAGTAGGAACTGTTGAGACAAACAGATTATTAATCTTAGGGAAAGGATCTCTGTTCTGTTCCTCAGAGAAACTTGCCTTCCTGTCAGACCCGCCGATAATAATCGACGTTTTGTGGTACAAACCGTTATTGGTCGAAACGATCTCACCGTCTGCAAACGGGTTGCTGCTGTGTTTGGTAAACGGAGAAGACCCGAATAAGTCTTTATCGTCGTTGATGATACTTTCACCGGGGACAATGTCCTGAGGAAATATAGGAAAAGTTTTACTAGAGTCGTAATCTCCAGTAAAAGTATTGAATCCGGAATCTCTTACATCGTGATTAGTGTCGTTACTATCATCACTGAGGTCCACCAGTGATCCTTCAGCCACCACAGGAGATATTGCGACTAGAAGGGGAGGAGAAGGCGTTGACAATTGCAGCAGCGAATCAGGAGTGATGTTCACTTCTCTCTGAGCCCTTTTCTTGGAATCTGGCTTTTGGAATGGAGCTAGAGCAAAGACGTCTTTGGAAGGTGTTTCTTCTTCAATTTTTATTAGCAATGGTGGAGACGGTGGATTTTCGTCTTCAGTGTCCAACTCGTCGTCTGCTAGGAGAGGTTTCTCCCCGTAGGAATGACCTACAAACAACATGTCCGTCTCCCCCTCAGTCTCTGGCACTTCCGGCACTCTCGGACATTTGTTGATTGTTTCTTCCAACGCCATGCTCTCAGTCTCTGCATGGTAGGCTGAGGATCCACAAGTCATCACACTATCATTTATTGTTTCCGTCTCCCCTGTCCCTTTCTCTTCTTCTTCTTCCTCTTCTCGCGCTCTCAAGTCACTCGCTGATCCAATAGAATCGTCTGAAACCTCCCCACTCACCTCTCCTGGTTGTTTACTGTTCTTTCTTTTCTTGGAAATTTTCGTCCGCCCTTTCACACCAGGCTTCTTTCTTCGGCCAAATTTTGCGTTCCTCAATATATCACTCTTCTTTCCCTCTGAAAATCACAAACTGGTTAGATAAGGTTATTTTTATTTTACTATCTATCTGACTAAAATCATAAAATCATTTCTACCCTGAGATTAGAATATTTAAAATACTTTACAAATAAACTGCTGCCCAAATTCAATAGAGGCCCTAACAATTTTTTTTTTCTTATGCAGTGAAAAATCCTCCTTAAATTAAAATATATGCTAATTCTGGAACTTACGCTAACGGTTCTGCATACCAAGTTTTGATTTTGAATTTTTTTGTTTGTTTTAGGACGCCAGGCACGAACCTAGAATTGTTTTTAACATTACTTCAGGCTAGACCTAGGGGTTGCAGCATTAGCACTTAAGATAAAATCCATTGGTGATTTGGCGGGATTTGAACTCGAGACCTTAGGGACCAAAGACCCGCACTCTAACCACTAGACCATCTCGCTCCCCAAGTTTTGATTTTGAATAATCTATTAGTAAATAGTGTCTATTAGGAGGGTGTAAGGAAGGGACGAGTAAAAGCACCCCAACACTAAGAGTCATACATAGATGCTAGGTGTATCAAATTAACGGCAATTGAAATGACTGAACAAAAGCAAGGGTGGTAGAGCAAGGGTTCTTGAGTGTATGCACAACCCATCTGCCACCCTAATTGACACTATCAAATAAATAATATACCTCAAAACAAGATTTTACCTCTTAGATTGTCATCACTGTCGTCCGATGAAACGTCGTCGACGTTGAATGTGAGTTTCTCATATTTTGACCGGTCCTCTAGCGGGGCTCGTACGAAAGGAGGAGACGAAGATAGGGGTGGGTCAACTTCTTCTTCTTTAGGGGACGGCGTCGGTTTGATGCAGAGCCCGTTGGTCGAGAGATAACTGCGCCATTCCTCGGCTTGACTCTTCTTTAACTCTAGACAACAATTGTTAGGTTAGTTGCAGTAATTGTTACCTATGAATGGTAATCTGATCTTTAATCAAAAGTGTGTGCCTGTGTATTTGTTACAAATACGAGAACTACCAAACCAACAACCAGGCCATTCAAGTCCTTAAAATTCCCTCCACTATAATCTGTGTACGTCCAAAGTTTTGAGGTATATATTTCTGTATGGCTTTTAGTGTAGAGTTCTTCAGTAAAGACAAAATGCTCATAGCTTGAGAGACCTCTCATATTTTGATTTCTAGATAGTTACAGATTAAGGGTCGGAAATACTGGTTTTGGCATTACTATATAGCTAAAATCACAGAGAAGTACAGAACAGAGGATACACACCATGGTACACTTAAGTGTCTAGCACTAGTGCTGGTGTCTAGGGCAAAGTCCCACACCCCCCCTCGCCCTCATGTACTAAATCGCTTAAGTTGGAGGAAGACCCTGTGTGATAGGAATTTCCGCACAGTGCTCACGGTTCGGGCTCTTTCTTGCTCATCACAAGTACATTTCTGTCCCAACATACCAGAGCTGAAGGCGCACGGTTGTCCCAAGCTTGATTCCTCTGTACCTTACTTCTCTGAGCTAAAAGCCATAGTTCATCAAAGGGATTTAAACCCTAAACAGAAGTCCCACATTCTAACTACTCAACCAGCCGCAGCCTCAATGTCAAGTCTGCGTCTTTGAAATGTGTTTTTATTTGTTTTGTTTTATAGTTGTTCATATTCAAGTTTTAGAAAACGCTACTGGCATTTTCACTCAAAAAAGATTGTATGAATATTTTAAGGGAAATCAATCCAAATTTCTCAAATGTTTTGTGTAGGCCTACATGTCAGAAATCAAACCCGTCCCTTTTTACTTTCTCCCCCTATACATAGTATATGGAAAATGTATTGTTTCTGAAAAATTTTTGAGATTGAGTTTTGGGTGGAAATATTTGTTTTGGGTCCCCCTTAACACAAAAAAAAGGGTTATCGAAGTGATGGTGATTATGAGTAGATATGTGCAGAGCTAAATACTACACCTTGTGAACCCATTTTGACCAAATTTAGTAGGTAGGTAATCCATATTATTTTGAGATTATAAAATGTTTTTAATTGTGAAATTTAATTGTTATTTTTCCATAAAATAACAGAACAATCAGATAAAAAAACTGCTCAAAAAATGTTGATCGAAATTGATTAATTTATGGTCCTTTTAACTACAAAATGGTTCTTCACAATTTAACACAGAAGGAATTTAGGTGTTAGGAAGAGCCTCCCACCCCCTTAACTCCACCACAATAGGTAAGTACTTTTAGTATGTTGATTAGGGGGCCTGTTGGCTTATATACTAATTATTTCCCTTATTTGGTTTTTTTCTTCGTTTCCTGGACCAGTTGAGCTAGTTTTGTATAGAACTCTTGAGGTAGGAGATTTATGAAAAATGGAATGGATTTTGTCTTTAATCTAAACGTCTTTAGTCCTCATCTAGGGCAAAATATTGATATACCAAAACCAGTATCTTCTGAACTTTTTCAGAAAATCTAACAGATTCTTCAGTCACATAACAGTTTTTTTTTACTTTTTTTGCTTAGATTGGACATGTTCTCTAGTCAAATTATTTAGTTCGGTTATAAGTATACTCCAGCAAAATAATTTGTAGGACTTGCCTATATATACAGTAGTAAATTTTCATATTTTTGGTTATTTAACCGACCCTGCTCACTTTATCTTATATTAGCGAATTTCCCTAAAGGGAAGTAGCTATTACCGTAGGTGGCACGGTAAGACCTAGACCCGGGACCGATTTACTTTTTCATTTTGATGTCTCCAGAGGCCAAAAACACCATTCGTTCAAATTTTTATATATGTATATATATATATATATAGACTTATATATATATATATATACGTCCGTGAACGCGATAACTTGAGTAATTTTGGTCCGATTTTGATGAAATTTGGTTTACAGGTGTAAAGCGGGATAAACTTGAATGAATTCGTGAACCAGCACGATCGGACCATGGGAACGGGGCTTTACGGGGGGTTTTATGGGGTAAAAATTGGTTTTTCTCACTTTTTACCCTCAAAACAAAAAATTTCCTGATTTATCTTTAGACCTTTTTAAAGAGCTTAAAAAAACAAATAATTTGGTATATAAAAGTATTTTTGTTCAATTATTAGTAACGGAGAAAATCTAAAAAATTGTAAATTTAAAATTCCCATGTTATTCTTATGGAGAATATTGTCAAATGTTGTAGTTTGCTTGTTTATGGATATATATTGATCAAACTTGGCAAATTTATTTATTTTGTACTAAGCTATCAATATTTTACTCAAAAACACACTTTATTAGTTTCCTTGTAGCAGAAAACCTAGGTACTCATTAAACCTAATGTTATTAAAATATATTTAACTGAAAATCAATTTAGACGAATGGAAATTCGCTTAGTCGGCAAGTTTGCTGCGGCGGGGGTATTTTACTATTATAATAGGTGTATTTTTATCAGTTATTTTTAGTGTGTAATTATGGATTAAAAAGGGAAAAATGTAGTGGTTTCAATTTAAGACAAACTTCAAGCCTTGGATGGGGTTGACAACAGAGAAACTTTAAAAATGTAATGTTTTTTAGTTAGTTTAAAATCGTCATTGTATTGTTCCTGTGTTTTTCTGACTTTTCCACTGATCTGATCTTTTTACAATCAATTTAGGTCAGATAACCGAGAATGTACTGTATATTTCAGTTCACAACAAACTAGATTTCAATATTAAACATCCTCTAAAACGTAGACTAGTCAAGTTTAATTTTTCTGTTAAATATAACAAATGACGATTCATAAATACGATTCTCAAAGCACTATTTAAAGATTGAGTACTACAGTTCATTCAAAAAATGTAGGCCGTTTGAGGGGAAGATTTTCGGGGTTCTCCCATCACTTGTTTCTTAATGCATGTTTTGTCTGACAGTTTGAGCGTATTAACAGCTGTTCTTTCAAAGATAGAGTAAGGTGGAGGGGATTGTAATTTCTCCCTCTACAACCACCTACATTTTGTGACCGGGGTATATTCCTGTCAGTAAACTAAATTTACTTAAAAATTAATTTTCTGGAACAACCTGAAGTAGTGTCTGGGTGGAAATAAGAAGAAGTTTCCGTTCCAATATATTTATTGCTCTGAGTACAATACAGTACAGGGTTTGTTGATGTTATTGTCTATATTAACAAACAGAACAATACGACTAGCATTGTATACAAATAAAGCAACATTTGGGAAAAGTAAAAAATAAGTGAGCGTAAATCCGACTTATTTGTCCTGACACTCGTTAGGCTGTTCCAGACGTAAACTTGGGACATGTCAAGAATAAAATACCCTCCTTAGTGGGCTACAATTAAAAATAATACAAACAAACATAATCAGTTAGACTGTAACTACATAAAACTATACACTATTATTTAGCATTAAAATGTTATCCAAGCGAAATACAAATTTTAAATGATTAAGATAATTTTTAATTAAAATACACTTTTCAAATAGCCTACTAAAATAATTAAAAAGGCACTTTGATGTAAAAAAATTGCCAACCATTTTTATAAATTTATAAATTTGGTTTGAAATTTGTTACCATAAAAATTTTTATCGGGACAATTATTTAAAACCTAAACACAGTTTTTTATGTTGAAAAATTATTGAGTTTTTAGGGATGGATTAAGCATTTTGTAAAACAAAAACAATGAGAAACAATTAAACTGACGGTTGGGAGTTTAATTTAATACTTAAAGGGTTCGAAATTGGAAAATTGTTTAGCTCACAAACAAGCACACAAAAGAAACAATCATGAACACATAAGACATACAAACACCACCAACGAAAGAGCCAATACTAAATCACATCATTTTGAAACTCTTTGGAAACCAAATTCAAAAGTACTTTTTCTGGAAAAGTAGTGGTCATTTGAAAAAATTTATAATAACCTAATTTTTAATAAAAATTTAATACTCAACAAATTATCCAACGGGAGGAGTTGTAGCAACATCACTAGCCTCATTAACATTTACGAGAACAGCCCAATAGAGCTCATCTTCAAATGTGAAGGTCGCTGGTTCGATTACTAGCAAGATTGTTACCAGACAAAGATGCCAATTGTTATCGGGTCACCAATTAATGATGCTATCTAACAACATGTAGACGTTAGATAGTAACAAGACCAGGGCTTGGACTGTTCCCTTACATAATAAAGGTAATAAACGTCAATGATAGACACAATAAAAATAGATAAATCATTTGCTACAAAACAAAAACCGTTGTATAAAAATCTACTCCCCAACATTCAAAACTACAACAGGGCAACACTAGAATTAATATGGTAGAATTTTTGCAAAATGTCAAGAAACAAAAGAATCGGTAAATGTTAAAAGGGCGGAAGGCCAGGAATGCAAATTTTAGGGAAAAGGAAGTTAATTGATTACAAGTTTTTTGTAGTAGCCTAATTGTGTTTTAAAAATTTCTGACCTTTTCCGTTAATTCACTACGACTAGTTGAATATGGTTAGGTTAGGTTTTTCTAACTCTATACCATAGACTAACCAACACAAGTAGACTTCTCATCCCATTGTAAATTTTGAAGCATGTTTTTCGTGTCTAGTTCATGTACTAGACACATGGGCGCTAGTGTCTACGAAACTTTGTTTCTATCACTTTAGGGTTAATTTCTTGATTTGTGCTTTACTGTTTGGTTATATAACTAGGGGACAAGTTATTGTTTATGATTAGATCGTATTATTTGGTTAAACGAGGTTTTAAATTACTGTAATAACGGGAAACAAATTGTAAACAAAACACGACCTCTACATAAACCGTACAGAACTAACAATAAAATTGTCTTCAGCTGTTCCATAAGGATGAGAAATCTACTAAGGGAGTATGTTTTACCTATGTCTATACCAACCTGTATACTAACCTAACCAAAGTTTAATTCACTACCACTTGCATGTTAATGATGTTGTAAAACAAGGGATTTTAGAGATTTTCTTATGAGAAACAATAATTTGGAGTTGGACTTGACCCAAACTATCCAATAGTTTATTTTGACGCTAAGTACTTTATGTTTTCTTAAGGTATTAGTGAAAAAGTGTAATTAACACAACAAATTCTGTTGGTAATAAAAATTTCCCACAACCAGAGGATTGACAAGGAATAAAATACACACAGGCTCTAAAAGAATTTCGAACAAACAAAAAGATACAAAAAACACAGACAACACATTAAGAGCAAAATATGCAATGCTTATATTGTTATTTTTTTATAAGTATACCTCTTGACATGTCCCAAGTATAATAAATAACTAAAAACTAATATCTCATGGCAATAAAACATAACATATGAAAATATGGCAGATGGAGTACCTTCATATTGGTTTTAAGTAAATTAAGTTAACATTTCTGGAATAAAATATAATTTCAACCAAATTTCTCAATAGTATATTTTTATTATTCTCTCTCTACTCAAGATTTTATGATGATTACTGATTTTAAAATAATACCCTCTACTTACGTCATAAATTAAATAAAAATATTGGTACCTAGAGATCTATTGGGATTTCACTTTTTGGAAAATTATACTTATATAAACTCCAACAGAAAAAGAGGTTAAACAGACTGACTGATATTTTGTTTTAAGTTTAAAAATTTTCTAAATACGATGTTAATGATGAAATGTTCTGTGTCAATTTATTGGCCTTTGTAATAATAAACTATTAAGAAATACATTAAGAGTCTTCCTTAGTGGAAGCCATGTTGGATTTCTTCCCCATAAGAACAATGTTAAACATTACATCATTTGTGGACACGTAACGGCGTTATTTGTTAAGATATAGCTTTGAAATTTATAATTTGTATTTTTAACATAATAGACTCGTGACTGAGGTTTTTGAATTTCGAAAATCCATTTTCATTTCCTTTCAATAATTAGCTTAATTTTAAGCTAATTAATAATCAATTATTCATTATAAAAATTAAAAATTGTGAAATAAAAAACGTCAATCTCTAGAGGACCGCAATTCCTTAAATTTAACTCCTTATCCATAATTATATGACAATTTGCTGATGAGATATTTGGACCCAAAGTTAACACTGTTCTTATGGGGAAGAAATCCAACATGGCTTCCACTAAGGAAGACTCTTAAACATAAAATTATAAAAATGAATAATTTTCTTTTAGACAAGCGTTTAAATTTTAACAAAGAACTACAGTTCGAGGAATGTTGTATCAAGATGTTGTATTACATACTTATGAAAATCAATTGATTGTATTGTAGCCCTCTAGTTTAGATAGATATCTTACTGGCTAAGAATAATAATAATTGTTTTTAGTTTGATCTTCAAAATGTTCCTTTAATCAAAACTGATAGCTTTTTACCTAAAGAAGCTCCTGTAGATACGCATACTTCACAAATAAGTATTAAAATTCGTAATTTTCAAGATATACAATTTCTATGAACATTTTTCCATTGAATTTCAATTCTAATGAGAATTCTTTTACGATATAGTGCCAAAAATTATGTGTTTGATGTCTGGAAATACATGGAGCACGTTTTTATTTACTTTGTTCTCAATTGAATAATTCAAGTATAAGAAAATTTGATTGTAATAATGAATTTTTCAATAACTGGCCAATAATACATCCTAAACTGTAATATCTATTTTGGATTAAAAGATATGAATATATGAACTGCACATAAATAATTCGGAATATAACTTGTAGTTATAATACATGTGATCAACTATTGTACACAAGTAATAATTAGGTCATATGCCATTTATTTTTTATTTATGACTTAAGAAACTTGGAAAATGAGATAATAAACCAACAGAAAAAGCAGTAGGAGTAAAAAATCGAACACTTTTACATGGTTTAATAGTTTGTAGTAAATATAACAAAATTACCACCTTAAGAAGAAAAGTAAATTTGCTTAACTGAGCATTTTATTAAACTACAGAATACAATACACTTTGTGTCTTGAACTGGTAACATTTGTTCATCACAAATGAATTTAAACATATCTAAAACACAATTCCTCTAGTTATGATTGTTGGAATTACTTAATATTACAATATTTTACCTTGTTATGATTTTATTCTTCACCTACTAAAAGAAAATTCATAGCCGTTACAATAACATCGTACAATATCTATTATACTTTTTAAAGTATCCATATCGTAAATAGTGAAAATGATTTGACATAACACAAACTCAAAATTACTTGTCAAACACTTCACTTCTTTGGTCTTTAATTCTGCCCTTTTAATCTTTGAGCACCTTTACGAACACAATCTAAGACATTTAAATGAAACTTCTCATCATAAAACTAGTAAACCACTCGATATCAAAATAAATTCTAATAAATTCATCGATACATTAAGTAGATATGCACATTATATCATATAGAATATAACTTGAATAAACAAATATGAAACCAAGAAAATAAAGCTTAATAATCACAAAAGCAACAATGTGAAAACTAACTAACCAGCACTTTGTACTGCTAAGCTTTGTATACAATATAGCACACTATAAGTTTTACTTCTCCACATTATACATTTCAATATAAAGCTAATGATGCGCTTTAATACATATATATAAAGTAAACAAGGTGTATGTTTCTATATTTATATCCTTAGATAGGATGATGAGGGTCGTAAGCCCAAAACCGAGGACCAAGAAAAAGTCTTACTGTTTTTTTGTTGACCTACTATTTTGGTCTACAAGTCCCATCATCCTACCTACTTCTCTTTTGGCCTAGAAGCCCCATCATCTTATATACTCATATCAATACACTATGACTGACATTGTTTTCATAATTTTTCTAGTTTTCTAACAATTACAAGAGAATAAACGGAATTTCTTACACTATAAGCATATATCTTTTATCACATTTATATAGTATGTACATATTTGTTAAGATGTGATGACTAGTGGCCGTAGTAAAGTAACGATTGCTTGGAAACCAACAGTGAACATGAACAATAATATCCGTAGTAAAAGGGACATTAAATCAAATGATTGTATATTTGTTTGGTATTTTACAAGGAAAATTAATCTATTAGAGAAGTTGTAGGAATAATGGAAGTTCAACTAGCTTACCTGAAGAAAAATTAGTCTAGAGGCTAACTGATGCAAAAAGCCACACAGCATACTACTAATGTTTCATTTTAGTGTGGATCTTATTCAGAGCGAGGTATGAAATCAATAGACCGTGTATTTATAATCCATGAGCCTGAGACTTTTCTTAGGTAAGCTAGCTGGACTCCTACCTGTATATTTTAAGAAAACCCAATAACCAACTAAATATTTTTTTACTAAGAGGATCTAATATGTAAAGTGTTATTGTGTAAAAGAGAAAAGACAACAAGTGCTGTGACATAAAAAACAGCGATTTTGTTCGAACATTTGTTATAGGCAACTGGGAATAATTAAATTATCTTTAGGATGTTTATGCAAATACAATGCGTCCCAAAACCCTCAGAAAGTTATTTCCGTTGAAAGGCTGACTAGTAATTGAAATGAATAAAAATCACAAAACAACTCGTACCAAAATTCCTTCTACTCACAATGATTGAGTTGAAATTCAACATTTATCGCTTTAAGCTTTAAAAATAAAATTCTCTAAATATATAATCCTAGTAATATTCTAATGGTATTTATATAAGTTTTTGTAAGTACAATATAAATTCTAGGCGGAATATATGATTTGCGGTTAGCATTCAACAGCTCATGTCTTACCTACGACGGATGCTGAAGAGGATTTGCCGGACTTGGAGTTCTGACGAGACACTAAAAATAAATATATATAGATTAGTATTAAACATGATTTTTTTAAATATTCCACAATCACATTAAAGAATGTAATGCTCTACTTCTTACTCTAATTACTTCAGGTCATGCCTAGACAGCATCATTTTTGCTTACATATAATCCATAAAAAATTACAAATAAAAACACTGCTTGTTTCTAAACTAACTGTTTATTTAGAAATGTAACACCATTGACTTTTGTAAACTGAAGAAGACATCCCATCAATATGGACAAGCTGCACCAATTGTTTATTTAAAAACAAAGCAACATAGTTGAGTGAGCCAGTACACAGTGTCTAAATTTCTACTTTCTACCTTATTTTTTTTAACTGACAGATGGTGTGTGTTAACAGATTCTATAGCTTTCAATAAGTCATCTTATCAGTTTGGTTTGGTTAAAAAGTGTACATAAGTGACAGAAATTAGTAATTTACATCAGCGCAAATTCAACTATGTACATTTTGTTAACAATTTGGCGACAACTTCAGTTCTGGAATGGAATGTCTAAACACTTACCAGGTAATGTAAAAGGAGCAGAACTGAACGGGTCTTCACTATTAGACACGGCCATTACCAAACTTTCTCTACTCTTCACATTGGAAATACCTGTAAAATAAAGAATATTTTGTAAAAATGATGTAGAAGATTCAGAATTTTTCCATACAAGGAGGTGAGGTAAATAACGTAGACATAAATGTATATGATCGTGTAGATTGTGCTTGTGTCAAATCATTATCGGTACTATCATTAATTCATTATTGTTACTTTTGAGATACAGTAGACTATCGCTCATCCGGACTAATGTGGCGGACGTCCGGTCTGGATTTCGATAAATCCATCTATTGAGTCGAGCAAATTCAGTAATGTATATAGCCGTTTTTCAATTTTGTTCCAGGTCCACAGTATTGATAGCCATACAAATGCAATTCCACCGGTAATAATTTTTACAGCCGTGTTATCCGAGTTTTTGATTATCCAAGGTAGTCTCGGTCCCGTTTAGCTCGGATAATCGGACTTCTACTGTACTGTGCCACTAAAAAAATCAAGATTGCCGATCCAGACTAGGGAGTCTGGACAAGGCCGATCCGGATGAGCGAGAGTCTACTGTAGTAACTTGTACCTAGCTCAGGACTGTATTTGAAACTGAATATTAATGTAGGGTTAGTGAAGAATGGTGTGAGATGATTTTTGAAGCTCTGTTACTGACTAAGATTAGCTTTTCTTTTTAGCCAAGATTTGAAAAAAAGTCAATGTTCAAAGACAGCTGGGTCTCATTTAGAACCATCAAAAAGCTAGTAACTTTACTAAGGATGGAACCGTTAATCTTTTGATTGTCAAGTATGCACAATGAAAATTCCAATATACCGCTATGCATCTTGCTTACAACAATATTTATCACTCAACAAAATCATGTATTGTTTAACATATTTTCAAGCATAAGTTTTCAAGCAATCAAAGCGAAGCAACAAAGTAGACTGAAATAATTAATATCATACTATTAATGGTAAAAAATTTGAATGATTCAAATTAAATTTTAATCACCGGTTACAGTTCAAGGAACCAAGAGAAAAATTAAAATGAAAGGAGTTTTTAACTTTTAAAGTTAGAATTACGAACACACTATAATTTTCATGTGCCTGACCATTTTCAAACAGAAAACTTTCTACATGACTTTGTCAAATACAAACATACTTTTCTCAATGTAAAAACTGGAATATTAATAACATTATCAAAAACAAAATAACCTTACTTGTTTGAGATCCTCTTTTGATCCTATCAAACTCGGCACCGAAGATGTGATCTTCTGTCATCTGGCTGAAGGCAGGGTCATCGGCCACTTGGCTGAAGGGAGGTTCTTCGAAGGGGTTCCAACCGACCGGTCCAGCTGCGGACAGCGACCTCCCTTCTGGTGCGACTGCGGCACCCACCGGCAACTCGCTCTGCAGCAACATACATTCGGTTAGACGTGAGCGTAATTTAACATAACAGGATGTTATACAAGAGGATAAATGTTAGCAATTTCTGGAATAATGTCTGTTAAATATATCGGTCATTTGAATGGCGACCAATTTCAACTCACTTAAGGTGTACAGTCTTTAGACACAAGTGTGGTCTAAAGTCTTCAAAAAATATAAAGATAACACGAACATAGACAGACATTTTTATGAAAAAGACACTGCATGGCCATAGAGCTAAGTCACAGCACGGCTGCAGGTTCAGAGTGTATTGCTAGAGTGACCGTTCCTGTGACCTCTTCCCCTCCTACCCCTCCCACTTTTATTATCAGCTCAATTGTCTTTTCACAATTTCTCTACGTATGAGGAATCATCATCTGGTTTGTGACATTCAGACAACCATGATTGATTTGACAACAAGGTATTTAACATCTTGTATAATGTAATTATTAAGTAATCCGAAAGGTAAAACCTCAAAAATGAAATAACAAGATGAATAATACTATTACTGAAGTATAACATATTCCCTTGTTAATACTGAAAATACCTGAGATTACTGAGAAAATTCTATTATTTTTGTAACATCTTCTGTTTGCTCGCCCGAGTGAAATGACTATCCCGCTGATCGTGTCTTCTTATTAACAGTGAGCATTATAAAATAATATTAGTCTGCCTATACTTTCTATTACGGCAAAAAATGACTAAATAGGCCTTCTGTGAGAAGGGAAGAACATATATTTTAATTTGAACGGACGGTGTTTTTGGCCTCTGGGGACATCAAAACGAACCATGAGACCCATGGTAATAGCTTAAATTCCCTAAAGGAAAAATTTGGTGAAACCTACATAGGGCCTACATGAATTTTGATAGTAACCCTAAACTTACATGCGAGGTTGAGATGTTATGAGTGACAGTCATGTTGGTCTCGGGAGGAGAGCTGGTACCAGACTGTGTCTTGACTGTTGAGTCGTACGGAGCCAGAAACTGACTAGTCTCATCTGCAAACACTCTGAAACACAATTTTTTATTTACTTTCCATTTTTCCGAGCACGGTAAGTTACCAGATTTTAAGGGAGTAAAAACATATCTTGAGTAAACGAAGGACTTACCCATTAAAATACACGTATGCCTATACCTGGGTCTATGTGTCAGCCACAAATTAAACTATGTGCAAAGGAATGTAGGACTCAAACGATATATTTATTTATGATAATAACGCTCAAGATCATCAAATCAAACCAAACTCTCATTTAGACAGGATCAACACCATTTCACAAGTAAATGTTTAACGGCATAACCCCGAAACTGCTGTTTGTTGACAAACGAAGCCGACGATGGCCATATGATGATGCCATACACGTACAGATTATGTAACCCTGCTCACTATGTTTCATACATGTGTAACGCTACTCATATTCTACTAAATAGCGTAATTAATTTTAACTAACCTAAATTTAAAGAATACTAAACTCTTATATAAAAGCGATGCAATTTACTTTTGTTTCTACAATCCATTATGACGGATGAGTAACTATTTCATATGGTAGATTTAAAGAACCCTTCCGAGTCCCTTACCCGTTGCAATGCACAAGTACAGGTTCTAGCACGGTATAAAAACATGGAAAAGTAGGAAAAACATAATTTTGACAGTTCCCCCCCACACACGAGTGAATGGCACATTAGATTATTTTCTAATAGGCTACGGCAGGTCCATATAGATGACTCTACTCAGTAACACAAGGGGTTGCTTACTTGTTGAACGCCGAGGTGTCGCTGACGTTCCTCCGATGGGAGGGATGATGACCAGAGGGGGAAGTGGAGGGAGAGTGTTCCCCTGCTATTGGACACTGAGACACAGACTGTGTCGGAGGAGACCTCTTCATCCCCTCCTCTTCTCGGAACGGATCTGGATATCCTGGAAGAATAGATAAAATTGTGGTTAAACTTTTAAAAATACTAAGACTCATATCAATTAATTAATACTTTTTGTACCGACAATTATTTATTTTCAAGTACAATAGAAACTTGATTAACCAGCGTATCAACCGTGGTACATAGATAGACACATAGGTACATAGGTGCATAGATAGACCTCTAAAATTATGTTACATAACCTCACTATCTCAAGAAAAATACAAAAAAAAATTTTAAATTAATTATTGTGATAAAATGTATTGTATACTCAACCTTTATGGCCCATTATTGATTTTCATTAAGCTCTACATAATTGTTTTTCAAACATTCTTTGAGTAAGCCGAACAAAGAAATATCGATTGAGAGCTCCAAGATGAAGTCACGCTTGCGCTGACTATCGTCTGCTGCTTACACATTGTCTGCTATGGGCCATATCACAACAGACTTCATTTGCTCGGGATGACATAAGCTAAGTGAGTGATTGGGTGTTCAGTAACAATGTCAACTTAAGTAGGTAGCCAATGGATGAAGTAACCATGGTAACTTTTAAATTGTGTGGATGAAGAGAAACCGAGAATTAATTGAAGGACAAAAGGAAAGAACAAAATTATGTCGTTATCCTTATCTTTTCTTCTAGAGGAGTGTTGTTACTATTATTTAAATACTATCATTTTACATTTTTTATTAGTTATCTAATGTTTTTATCATTTTCAATATGATGGGTTTTCAACTACGGGAACATCAATTTTGTTTATTAACATTATAGACATTCCTCTGTTCTGAAACAGGGAGAAAGAACGTTAAGTTAAGTCATCAATCAAACAATGTGTCTGTTGACCTCTTGAAAAAATGTACAAAACATTCTTTTCGGTTTGGTAGAAACTGTCGTTAAGATGAAACAGACAATTAAATGAAATAATATCAAAGTGCGAGTTTTTGATTGGACTGATCCTCACCTGAAGGTGGGAACAAAGCCTCGGCAGAGTCAGCGCTGTTGAGCCTGGCAGGGGGTGGTGGGGGCTCGGGCAGCTTGGCGGAGACTGGCGGTGCAGGCGGAGTAGGGGAAGCCCCAACCAGAGGGGGAGGAATACTCCCGGGAACAGCATTGGCTCTCTTGGGGCGCTGTTGAATTGAACCATTCTTTATTCATATGGTATTGAATTATTCCTCTTAATGGTAAGGCTTATTACCCTATGCATTACCAGATAGAAGTAAGCAAGGTACAGAGGAAACATTCAATAGTACACTTAGGTGGTGTCTATTACTAGTGTTGGTGTCTAGGGGAAGGTCCAACACCACGCCCTCTCACCTTCATGGGCCAACTGTTCTTGCAGGAAGGATTTGAGACCAGTGATCACGTATTTAAATACAATGCTCTCCTAAATTTAAGTAAATTACTGTATACAGTATGCATTTAAGCGGTCCTTTTCAGCGAGTTTTTGGGGACGTCGGTTTAACCGGAAAACCTGTTATCTGGTCTGGCCTCGGTCCCGAGGAGTCCGGATAAGAGGGAGTCTACTGTGGTGCTATTCTGATGAAAGCTGTCTGTGCTCATCCTTGCTCGTCACATCCTTCCCACACAACAAACCAGAGCTGAAAGCGCACAGTCGTCCCAAAAGCATACTTTCTCTGTTACTTACTTCTTTGTGGCATTATTGTAAAGCGCTAGGTGACTAGAATCAAGCATGGACTTGGGATAAAGTCCTAATACCATTAATTAAAAATATATTTGAGGGATAGGCCAATTTTTTATGTTGCAAATTACTATTACTAGATTTATGTAACTTATGTTCTCTGTTTTTCAGAGTTAAAAATAGTTTAACCAGATTTTATTGACAATATTATATCTTATAAACACTAAATAATTCATATATAACACATTTTTTCAACACATACAACATCTCCAATCGCAAACGTAACTGTTTTCATACAGCCTCTCTGCTAAACGAGTAACTGAATGAATAAATAAAGAATAAAACGTTAACAGGAGGCCACTAACAACACTGAAAGGGCGAAATGAATAAGCAATTGATAATTTGAAGCTTTTGGACCAAACTGATGCATTGACTAGCCAAAAAGTCCACATCATTGTTACACACTATATGAAATACTAAGTCACTCTCACTGAGAGTGACGCTTGCACTCACGTTGATAACTACATCGTCACAGTGAGTGACCTACTATCACTAAACGTTAAAAAACAGTTTAAGTTTGTCAGCTTAGATCGGCTTTGAGCAATTACTATGTTTAAACTCCAAAAATATCGTTGAACTAAAACATAAAAACATCACCTGTCTAGGGGTGACGCTAGTGCCCTCAATCATGGCGGTGGTAGGCAAGGGTGTCTTGGAGGCTGGCTTGACAGGCTGTCTTTTGGATGCTTCACTTTCAAACGGAGGACAGACCAGCTGGTCTATTGATGGCACTGGCACTTTCTGCAAAAAAGTTGAAGATTCAAGGTTTTTATTCTTCAACAACAATTACATTGGTAGCATAAAGGGTATCCAACTTCAACTAGAACTAGCTTTACCAGATTATTTGGGAGGTATAAGCAAAAAATGCAGTACAAAATGAGTCATATCTCATTGTTTAGTGTCTCTCTCTCTCAGTCTGTACGGTTATTATTGACGAAAACATTCACAACTCCTTCAGTGTGTGCCACAGAGTAGAAATCCTGCAAAGAATGTAACATTATCTTACTTTCCTACATTATCTACATGCTTAAGTTGAAGCCATTAGAATAAATTTATATTGAGCCACTGACAAAATGTAACAGGAAAATTACTGATTTATATCAACAACGCCAATTAAATCAGCCAAGTTGAAGGTGAACTTATTGTAAACTATAGTATCTCTTATATCTCATTGAATATCACAATACAAAAATCTAAGAAATTTAATGTAATTAAAAAAAATGCAATCGTACAACTAATTATGTTAATAAGAAAACTCTGTTACTCAATTTAACTACACCCATTTTTATTGCACAATGGATGCAACTTTAACATGAAAATGGGATATCGAGTTCTAAAATCCACCCTAGCTATAGTCCCGCATCATACAACTAGGGAGGTTCAAACTATTAGGAACTACAAGAGACTACATTGAAACTCAATCTTATTAAAATAAAGCAAGTAAAAAATGTGTAACCAAGCAACTAACAAACCAGTAAATCAAAGTAAAAATAATACTACACAAAATTTAAAATGGTACCGATAATCTTTTGTATCCCTGTGTTTGGTTCCAGCTTGGGCTACGTTTGTGGTGTACCAACTCACATTCTACTTCGCATTCTCAGTATGGTGTTAATAGTGCTGCTGATACCGATCACCCTTATGAACACGATAGATTCTTGTGAGATGAATCTCGGATACTGGTCGATGCATCTATTTGTCCTTGGAACTTTAATGTTTATCGTATTGGCGACTCTAGGTATTAGGAGGTACAGTGAAGGACTCATTTCAGCTTCTTTCGCTGTGTGGCTCGTAACGTACGCTGGCTTCCTAATTTTGGCAGTCTATTCGGTTTGGACTCCAGAGACAATAGAAAGGACGTCGATCAACGGAAGATGTATGATGAACCTTTGGTTGTTCAGCTGGTGTTGCACAGCGAGAGGCATCCAATGTGAACCCAGTCCATCATTCGAAGGTCGATCATTTGGTGTGGTAATACTAGACAATCTTCAAGCATCACTTAACATTGACCTAGATGTAAAACACTTCCAAAACGAAAACGATTGGAACACAACTGACCTAGCCGATAAGTTTTCATTAGCAGGAAACAAGGCTGAAACAAAAGAAACTATTGCATTGGCTGAATCTGATCGGAAAAACCAAAACGCAACAAACCAAACTGAGCTTAATGATACAGTAATGCCCAACAATATTCGCAAGATGAGTGGATACATTTTCAAAAATAACAGGTGCTATAGGGAAATGTCTGAAAAGAAAAATGCAACACAACCTGATTTAAGAGAACAAAAGCAAAGGAAGTCGGCTGCAGCTTTTCTAGGAACGTTAGCTATCATGATGGCAGTGATCAGTCTATACACGTTGTATGCAGTGGCACTGAACGACACTCTCACGGTGCTGCGATATCAGTTCCCTGTTGTGTTTGTAGCTAGGTAAGCTATCAGATCAGTCATATTTCTTATTGAATTTTATCTTAAGGCAACTAAGGTATTACTGTAGTCATCGTAGTAAGATCTAGATGATGAATCTTGAAATCTTTTATTGTACAAAATCTATAAACAATACAAAATTTCCTTTCATCGTTTGATCTAGTTAAATAAGACAACCAATTTAATATTACATATTCAGCTAACCCCAAAAGGGTAAAGACTAACGAGGTATTAAAATTTCTAAGCTTAGTAAATTATGTACTATGCTGAATATGTAGAGAAGAGAATTAAGTTAATCCTTAGGGTGTTTGTTTATGAACACTCACTTATTCATTTCATTGTAGCCTCCGTTTAAAATGTACAATCATGAATTCTAAACAGCAATTAATTGGGGCCTTTGAAGCAGAAAACTTTGCATGTTTATCTTTTAATAACTTATATTAGGCTATGATTAAAATGTGAATTTCTTTTTGCCATTATTCTAACTGGAATTTGCTTAGTAAGCAGTATTGCTGCAATTGTGGTAATTTTATTTGGTTATAGGTGATATAGGCTATTATAGAATTAGGCTACATATAAAATATTTATTAATCATAACTATAATTTAAATAGGTCTTAATTATTACATTATCAATAGTTATGAACAGTCTTTAACAAAGTAAATACAAATTATGTTTGGGTTGTATACAGAATGGCTCCGAGCCCAGAGGAAGGAACTAGCGAACAGAAAACACTTAAGATTGAAGCAAAATGAAGTACTTAGTTATACATTAGCTAAGAAATGATATGCTTAAAAATTTTTTGGATTACTGTTTCAATACTTTGTTTTTGTTCTGCGTAAGCAATGTTAAAAAAATATGAATAAACTTTTCAACAATCTTAATAGTTTTTGAAATAAAAATTAAAAAATATGGCGAACCTCAAGGGTCTATTCTAGGACCACTACTGTATTTATGGGTACTAACTAATCCAAAAGGACATAGATTTGGGGGACCTGAACCAGTCAACAGCCTTGTCATCAACATAACAATGATATTTCATCCAGAACTTCTACAGAGAATTGATATACTTACTGCCACTAAAAAGGTTGAGTAACTACTTACATATAAATTTTGAACTGGGCATTCTTTCCCTTGCAATGTAAAGGCAATGTAGGAGACTTGGAAGATGTCAGGCCTTTTTTCTGGATCCGGTTCCAACATATATCCTGAAAAAAATGGTAACATCAAATTCTATAAAAAGTTACTAAAGAAGCTATACTTTGTCTTAATGATAACTGATCTGTAAATATTTGGGAGGATTGAATAATCTTGGAATTGAAACTCTTAACCGTTAATTTTCAAGCCTTAATCAACTAAAGGTTCATTTTCAAAAAGGTCTCTTTCCTATTCCACAACTACTGAAAAAACAATCACAAGTAATCTCAAAAACAATGTAGTCAATAGTAAGGCCTGATTGGAAGTATATTTTTCAATTTATCTATACAGGATGAGCCTACAATGATAATGAATCATCATAGATTAAAACAAAAATCTGTTTCCTCAGTTCAATATTTAACTACGGTACTTATTCTAGTAATAGAAAAGGAGGCATTTTTAAAACACAGAAATAGTTATAACTGTCCTGCTTTACAAAAAAAATATTTTTAGCTTTTTACACACACACAACCTTTATTTAGGCTTATTGATTTTTTTATGATTTAATTATGCTTATTTGAAAGTTTTTATAAAAAAATCCAAATTATTTAAAAACAAGTTTTTGAGGGAGTACAAAATGCCTGACTAAAACTTATAATGAATTTATCCATCGCTTCAACTTCTAGTTATATTTAATATTATGTGGACTTCACCCAAGATACAGACAAATTTTATGCGGACTACAGGTATGAGAATTCTTCATAATTTGGACACCCGGCCTAACTGAGACAGGATTTGAACCCTCGATCTATTACGCTGTCTACTGGATAGGTATATAACGCCTTAGACGGCTCGGATAATCATCAGAAATAAACTGATTTTCCTAAGCCTAATTATAATTTACCCTATAAACAAAATTTACGAAAAGCTACTCACTTATAAGGCAATGCATTCCACGTGAAAACTTGGAGTTATCCGGGATAGTGAAGGCTCCACTTTGAATAGCCAGGGTGCTTTCTCCGAAGGGCAATGAGAAAAAGCACAGTTTGTACAGTAAACAGCCTAAAGCCTGAAACAACAAATTTGTTTGTAGTTTTTACACTTGGTAAGTTATTAACAAGTAGGATTATACATTTACAAAATTATATTCACAAGTGGTTAATAAATACAAAAACTTTGAATTCGTAAATCTCAAACTTGATTCGAAAGCCTATCAAACTGATTCTCCAATCTTGATTAGGACGTTAAAAATCTTCATTACAAAATATACAATGAAAATAGTTTCTTACTGAAACATCCTAAATTCTGAACTAACCATAAAACTCTAAAATCAACTCCTTGAACTGACGGTTTGATTTCACAATATTTCATACCACAATCGTATTAGAGAGATGGTGAATTTACAGGAATCAAAGGATTTAAAGGATTTTCAAAGGATTTTTACAGACATTTTCCATCACAAATTACTAAAAACAAGCGGCACAGCGTTTTGGGATCTGGAACCCGATCCTGTTTCAAGAAGGTAAATAATTTTGGTATTATTTTCAATACCGGTACTGAAATTTCAGGATATTTAAGTAATTATAGCAGGTAGGCCTATATATAAAACATAGTTTGCACAATAAAATCTCTTAATGTCACCACTATGGGAAATTATAACATAACTACATGCGAGATGATCAAAATTTTAAGGCGATTGTTAAATATTTTGGATATATTAAACTTGAAGTCTCTAAGTATTTAGAATCAACGATTTGTGGATACTACCAGTAAAGTTATTAAGAAATGAGAATCAGAAACAGCCATCCTTATTTTTTTAAATTTAACCGTGAATTTCAAGGCTCAATCCAAGTCTTTTCACTAGGCTAGATTCTCAGTTCAAGGTTTACAACGGTTGGGTAAACACTCTGATTACAAATTTCTTCCTCTTACCCAGACGTCGGCTTTGGTCGTGATGGGCTTGCCGGAATACAAATCCACCATCTCAGGTGCTCTGTAGCTGAGCGTTGTATACTTCTGTATCTCCTCCTGCACTGCGGCTGTGGCAGGCGCGCTCTGACCTGTCGCGCAGGCGTTGAGCACCTTACCAGTGGCTGAGCCGAAGTCACACAATACGTAACTGCCTGTCTCACTCACCAAGATATTCTCTACCTGCGGTAACACAAATAGTATTAAGCCTATAAATTATCACAATGCTTTTGGAAGAGGACGTCTACTTAGATAAAGAAAGTTCTTGCATTGGTTGTCATTTAGTGTGTTTCTAAGTGGATCCATAAGTTGGATTTCGGACACACGACATACCAATAAGTAACATTGAGGTTGTTGTGATTGAAAAACATTGTTTGGTGGTTGGCGGGATTTTAACTTTCGCCTCCAGTTTATAGGTCCTTGCATGATAAGCACAAAACCAGACATGCCCACAAAAAAGTAAAATTGTTGAAATCTGAAGGTCGCTGATGATTCAATTTCAAGCGAGATCGTTTCCATATCCAGATGCCATTTTGGCTATGAATAAATTATGCAATCTAACAAAAGGATCAATATCAGATAGTAACAAGACCAGGGATTGGACAGTTACCTTTTAAAACCTAAACAAATGTCATTGGCATAGAAAACACACAAATAAAATATACCTTTAGATCTCGATGTATGATAGGAGTCTGACAATGATGCAGTCTTGACACAGCTTCACAAACGTCACAAAATATCTGTAACACTTCTGCTTCTGTGAAGCCTGACTGCAACCTGAAAAAAATATAAGAGCTATTTGTGGCTACAGAGCTTGCATTGAGAATAATTTAACAAACGTTGACGTTTAACAATTGAATTGTTTAAGAAAATCTCTTGACTTAGCTGAGGCTAATGAGAGAAAATGTTTGCAAATGTTCGCGACCACTTCTGAACTCCTTTAATTCTTTCTCACTTGTTCTACATCATGGCCTTCTCTAATACATGGCCGCGGAGAGACTAGGCTTGGCAATGCCACAGCTACGGCCTACCGAAAAACCTAAAACAGCTATTATTCATATTGAATCTTCTGCGTACTGTTTATTTTTATTAATGTTATTACCATGGCAACAGCAATGCGGTGTGACGTTACCACACACCAACGTAGCAGCATTGTATTAGAGGAGGCTATGTGAACATCCACACTATTTTTACTGTTCATAGCTGTCAAATAGTAAGTAACTTAATCAGCCCCAAACCATATAAGTCTAGTCACAAAACGTCATAAATACTTTGCGAGGACATTGATTGTCTTACATTGTTATTGTCTACGACAAAACTAATCATTGCATAGGGGTGAAGACCCAATAGATTAGTAGTGGGGGAAGTGAAGGATATTGCTGTCACATTTGAACCAGCTCGCTTGGTCATGAGCGCTCGTTAAACACTATAATTTACTGACAACCCTCATGTTGTTATAGGACCACTTACTTGGTATTCATCATCTGCAGAACGTGAGTCCGACAGTAAGGCATGAGCAGCAGCACCTCGTACACACCGTTGGCTGTAGGTGTGATGCTAGAGTCCACATATCCGATGATATTCTTGTGACCGCTTAGGTTGCTCTGTTATAAAATTCTTGTTAGTTTTTTACTTGCAAAGGCAATTCAGATGCGTTGGATGATAATTTTTAACATACCATACAGTAAAATCCAGCATCGGTCAATAAGGAATTTTCACACTGATTATGTCTTGAGTTAAAGCGAGATTATCAGGAAATTGGCAAAAGTTTGTGTAGTATTGAAAAAAGTAACTAGGCCTATCACAAGGATGGGTGGTTTGAATTTAAATAGTTCTTTTAACTCAATATTATTCTGGTATTTCTACTAATCTCACAATAACTACTAGGCTATTTGTTACTAAAGCCTGGACACCTGTCAATTATTCAGTATAATTTACCTTTTTTTTTTTGTTGCGTAAGGTGTCAAAAGTTGGAGTTCTGCAGTACGCATTTCATGCCAATTACGACACATCTTCAGCTGCGCCATTAGGTTAAAACATTAGCTCACATTGACTCACATCACAGAACTCCAAATTTTGACACTTTAGGCTACCGAAACTAGTTTAGATATAATTCAGTCGTCCGGCACCTTCAGTAGTTTTGATCAGAGTCCCAAATATTCCGAATGATCGAGTGTCTAGTCTAGTTATCATCCTTTTTCACCAGCTTTTGTATTTTTGGTACCCAGAATAAATGGACAAAACATTGTAGGGTTCGATTGCATAGTAAGCCTTTATTAGGGAGGGATATAACCCAAGGAATCATCGGTTTCACCAGTTTTTAGCAAAAGACTGAAACCTATAATTGATGAAAATTGTCAATTTCAGTTAATTGGTTGTTATGCAATTATTTTACCACGACCGCCAGAGACCTTGCTATGATCACCCGCAAAACTATAATGATGTCTTTGCAGAGACCTTGAATATTTTGTTGCAATATGTATAATTTAAAAAAATATATATCATTCAAGTACGGTAACTTTAGTAGCCTACAAATGGATGCCTATTTTCCCATTAAAAACCAAAAATAGCCCAACACCATTGAACCAATAAAAATTGTAATCGACACATTAGTGTTACAAACCGAGAATAAAGTTTTAGTGGATGTGCCGGGAATTGAACCCGTCCCTCCCGCACCTGAGTCCGAGACGCTAACCACTAGGCTAGCAACAGACCCAAATATTATGTAAAAGAATATGATGTCTTAAACATATAATATTTAGAAAGCAAAGTGCACGGCAACAGCAATATGTAAAGTGAGTAATAAAACAAGACTATAACATATCAGAGAACAAGAAAGATTTCTATAGATTATGCAATCAAACAGGAATGCCAATCTTCTGTCAGATCAATTGTAACAATTGCCAATGAAATTAAATGGCCACAATAGTTTCCTTTAGATTTGCAATAATTATGGCTTCCTTTTGTTACAACAATAAGCTAACTTAAATTCATCACAATGATCTCTAATATTCAGGGAGTGCCTAATTGATATTGATTATGCGAGTTTCAGTTCAGTTCCCAAGGTCGGTTTAAAACTTTATGAATCGTACACATATTTTGTAGGGTAAACATAAGTAATGTCCAATTTCAATTCACACACTTATTATATTCCAGAGTTTACTATCACATATGACACAATATTTGCTGTTACATGTATAAAATTCATGCTAAAAAGTGTGAAAAAATATAGGCTATTAATGTTATATACTACCATATTAAAAGATAAGTATTTTTCCAAGATAAAACACTTTTATTTGGTAGGCCTACGTACTAAAATGAAATTCTGTGATTGTTTTGTTTGTTATTTTATTTATTTATTTTTTTAAAAAGTCATCTTGACATTATTAAACAAGCTGTGGCATGTAACTAAAAATTTTTTTAAGCTATTTTTAAAAGCTTAGATAGCATCACACCCTTTAATCTCAATTTAGGTTAGAAAATGTTTACCACCCGTATCTAAGAAATGGGAAACTAGGTAAACTGATATTTTTAAAATTCCCCTAAAATAGGCCCCTAAAATTCCCCTATATAGGAGGAACTATTACAGTACTGAAACTTTTCTTAAATTTCTAACAAAAATCTTTAAATTTTTATAAATTTAAAAACAATTTTGTGTCAATATCATGTTAAAATCTTGTTTGGTAGAAAACTAACTGCATAAAATAAAAGTTAATTAGGTCAATAATTACTTACAGCAATCTGTATTTCTCTCTTGGCGATGCTTAGATCATGTTCGTTATTCACATACATTCGCTTCAATGCATATCTCTTGTTGTTTCCTTTGACTAGAAACACTACAGCAAACCCACCTAAAAAGGCACGGTAAAATAAAAAATACTGTAGTTTTACTGCTCACAAATTTGAAAATTAGTAATCCTAAATTTAAAGATTACACCCACACTATTTCAAAAATTCTTTTTTTCCCAGGGTTTTAGTTGTACAAAAACAGTCTAGAGGTACCGTAACATATACTAACAACTCGGTTCATTATAACCTAAATTTTACCTTACCTTGTGTAGGCCTAATCTAAATTACAATAAGTACAGTCGCAAATACGCATGAAGCCCGACAATATAGGAGAATGACAACGGTGGAAGGTTATTACTTGACACTTCTTGATGTTACGTTTCATTCTGTTGGTCTGGCACCAGTGGTCAACCATGCGGAGATCCTCCTGTATCCGTAAACAGTCGTCTTCTATAGATATGACAGAAGAAGATTTTCACATATTCAGCAAAAAGTAGAGAATTCCTCTGAAGAGCCAAAGGCAGGACATTAATAAAGAGAGAAAATAGATAAGGGCCGAGCAATAATTCTTGTAGAACCCCAGAGCAAGAGATAAACTCAGACGAGTTTGCAGAAGCAAATTTCACGTACATCCTTCTGGTTTGGAGGTAGCTGGCCAACCACTTTATTTTTCCGTTTCCAAACCCTTGGACGAGCAGCTTCCGCATAAGCAGAGTGGAATCCACCGTGTCAAACACCTAAGTGAAATCCAGATATCCAAATGACTGTTCGTGGCAAAGGCTTCTTGAATTGTTCACTGAAGAAGTGTTAAGTTGGTCACAGCAGACCTTCCTTCCATGAAACCGTGCTGCTGTGGACAAATTATGCTAGCCAGTTTGGGCTTGATATGGTCAAGGAAGAGGTCATCAAACACTTTGGACACAGCGGGCAGAATTGAGATAGGCCTATAGTTGATAGGCTACATCATTAATAGCTCCCGATTTGTGCATAGGAACGACATGGGCCGATTAAAATGCTTCTGGGAAGATACCAGTTGCCAGTGATGCATTGAATATATCGCATCGGTTTAGCCGATAAACTGTGATAAAACTTTAACACCATAGGGGGAATTTCGTCTGGACCACAGCCTTTGGTCTCAACAAGCTTCTTCAATTTGTCCGATGGAAAATTTATTTTGGCTTACCCAAAAACAGGCATTTTCGGAACTTTATAATTTTTTCTAATTTTCCAAACCTGATTTTCTGGGTGAAAACGGCAATTGCCAAAAAAGTGCCAGAAGCAAAGTGTTTAAAATGTCCTTAATAATGACAAAAACACTTTAGCGCTTTTTCACGATTTATTTGTAAGGTTGTGTGCAATACTTATTGATATCATTAATGTCCCCAACTTCCACTCAAAACAAACTCCGTTTCTTCAAGGTGGCCTTCCACTCTAGCTAAGTCATACATTAGCACACTCAATAAACTTTTAGATTAAAGCACATATGTACAGGATGTGAACTCGAACATGTAGAAAGACCTCAACACTACACTCCCCAGTGCAACACCTTCAGGCAAAACTGTGCTTCCATGCCATCGTCAGCCAAACAGGTCGAATGCCAGTATAAGCACACAAAGTCACTGCGCTTGTACCCAAGGCCACACTAAAAAAACAGGCCGTAATGCTCGTCTAGCATGACCTCACGATAGAAGACGGCAATGACGTATTTTTGCCGTTTGTGATCAGCTGCTTGTTTTAATCTTATCATGGAAAACAAAAATATAACCTAATTACGTCATTGCCGTCTTCTATCACGACGTCATGCTTGACGAGCATTACGGCCTTTTTTTTAGTGTGGCCTTGTTGTACCGTATGAAATTCTACGTAGTTGAGGGCCAGTCGGTTAGCAGTACGACTATCTCATGGCAGATTTTGGTGACGGGCTACACCAGTGAGTCATTGTCAATGTGTTAAAAGTAAATAACTACCATAGGCCTACCAGTATATGATTGGATTATAATCACTTAGAAGTGTTTTATATATAGTTTTTATTATAGTCACCAATAATATTTATTATTAATTAAAGATGCTTTTATTCTTCTTCTCTTCAACTCTTTTCACCTCACCTAATCCTAACTTTGGCAGCCCATTAATTTCTAGTTACTGTACTTACCGGTAAGTTATAGAGAAGTGACGCAACTAGGCATAGGGCCTACCTGTTACCGATGACAGACCTCCAAAAGTTGTATTTTTAAACAGTGTTGAATCTTCTAACTTAGTTAGGTCTACCATTGGTAATTATATCGACCTCCGGACCTCACGCGAAATTAAAAATTTTTTTTTCCAAAATGTTCGAAATTTCACGCTGATTTCAAAAATGATTGTCGTTTTTTTCGGAAACGTCCCGTTTTCCCAGAAAATGGGAAAAACGGGAAAATATTTTTTTGCTCAAAACCCATGTTGTGGGTACTCAAATTGTGCGGAATTTCCTCCTGAACAAGAATATGTAAATTTTATTACGATCGGACCACTATTAAGTAAAATATCACCGAAAAACGGGAAAACGGGGAAATTTTTCTTTGCTTAAAACCCATGTTGTAGGTACTCCTGAACAAGAATATGTAGTTTTTATTACTATCGCTTTTAAGTAAAACATCACCAGACAGGTTACCTAACCTAACATAACCTAACTTATTTTTAGATTAGGTTAGGTTAGGTTAGTTTAGGTTAGGTTAGGATAGGTTAGTTTAGGTTAGGTTAGGTTAATTTAGGTTAGGTTAGGTTGGTTTAGGTTAGGTTGAGTTTCGTTAGGTTAGGTTAGGTTAAGTTTGGTTAGGTTAGGTTGGTTTAGGTTAGGTTGAGTTTCGTTAGGTTAGGTTAAGTTTGGTTAGGTTAGGTTAAGTTAGGTTAGGTTAGTTTAGGTTAGGTTAGGTTAGGTTAAGTTAGGTTAGTTTAGGTTAGGTTAGGTTAAGTTAGGTTAGGTTAAGTTGGTTTAGGTTAGGTTGAGTTTCGTTAGGTTAGGTTAGGTTAAGTTAGGTTGGGTTAGGTTAGGTTAGGTTAGGTTAAGTTTTGTTAGGTTAGGTTAGGTTAAGTTTGGTTAGGTTAGGTTAGTTTAGTGTAACCTTACTTAACCTAACCTAACCTAACAAAACTTAGGTTAGGTTAGGTAAGTTTATCAATAACATGAGTATTGTAAGTAAACTAACCTAAACTAACCTAACCTAACCAAACTTAACCTAAACTAACCTAACCTAAACTAATCTAACCTAAACTAACCTATCCTAACCTAACCTAAGTTCCTAAGTTAGGTTAGGTTGGGTTAGTTTATCAATAACATGAGTATTGTAAGTAAACTAACCTAAACTAACCTAACCTAACCAAACTAACCTAACCAAACTTAACCTTACCTAACCTAACGAAACTCAAACTAACCTAAACCAACCTAACTTTACTTAACCTAACCTAACCTAAACTAACCTAACCTAACCTAACTTAACCTAACCTAACCAAACTTAACCTAACCTAACCTTACGAAACTCAACCTAACCTAAACCAACCTAACTTAACCTAACCTTACCTAAACTAACCAATCCTAACCTAACCTAACCTAAACCTAAGTTGGGTTATGTTAGGTTGGGTAACCTGTCTGGTGATGTTTTACTTAAAAGCGATCGTAATAAAAACTACATATTCTTGTTCAGGAGTACCTACAACATGGGTTTTAAGCAAAGAAAAATTTCCCCGTTTTCCCGTTTTTCGGTGATATTTTACTTAATAGTGGTCCGATCGTAATAAAATTTACATATTCTTGTTCAGGAGGAAATTCCGCACAATTTGAGTACCCACAACATGGGTTTTGAGCAAAAAAATATTTTCCCGTTTTTCCCATTTTCTGGGAAAACGGGACGTTTCCGAAAAAAACGACAATCATTTTTGAAATCAGCGTGAAATTTCGAACATTTTGGAAAAAAAAAATTTTAATTTCGCGTGAGGTCCGGAGGTCGATATAATTACCCTACCATTTCATTTGCAGTAAAAAATAATGGTAGGCTGTTAGCCTATAGGCTAACTTATTTAGGAAGTGTAAAACTATGAAATAAGTTAGATAGCAAGATTTGTTAGGAGGTAGGCCTACCAGTATAGAATAATCTACCTATAATCCAATCAGACATAAATGGAAATTCATTTAATCCGCAGGTTTGCTGGAGGTATTTTTAGTGAGTTAGGTCTATAGTTTGGCCTAGACTCAGCTATCCAAGTCAAGTTTAGCTTACTCTTAGGGCCTACTTTAAACCCCATAGCCTACCTATGGTGACTTAGCCTAAAGCCGAGTTTTCCTAGGCGCGGAAGTGTAGAGCGGAGAGAGGAACGCGGAGAGCGGACTCCACTTGTCTTAGGTAATTTAATGTTACTGTTTAACTAGAAGCAGAGCGGACCACCATGTTAATCTCTTTTCCTTCTCTCCGCATTCCTCTCTCCGCTTCCGTGGCTAGGAAAACCCAGCTTTAGTTAAGTGAAATTAAACAACCTACCTGCGCATGCCAACACTTGAAAAATACATATAACAGTTTAAGGCTAGAAATTTATTGTGAGTAGGCCTAGTCATAGGGATGATACATCGAGGGCTTGCCTAACCCTTAGAAATAAGTTAGGCCTAGGCCTAGATTACATTAAGGTATAATTGGACCAGAATTTATTCTGTTAGGTAGGCCTAGTTGTAGTTAGGCTAACTTAATTAACCTAACTTATGTCCAATTAAGATTGTAACCTCAAGTGGTTGCTTACCTTCTGCAATTACATCTTCAACTGTCACTGTAATCCTCCCTACAGTAAAGGCCTTCCCTACAAAGCTATTGGGCTCCTTGGGGGTGTTGTCAATTTTAGTTTCAAATTTAGAAAATATTTTCTTCATTTTTGGTACGTTTTTATACGATATTAACATGTGATGTTGATATGGTCCAGGTTAACGGCAACGTCAACCACTTCAAAAGAAATGTAGGTGTCCTACATTGGCTTTTCTTGAAGGCCTAGTTCAAAATATCAGGAAGTATAATGTTCGGACAAACTAAACATACAAATATGAAACCTTTAACATTGTATGCCTAAAACCTATGTAATTACAATTGTAAACATCACTTCTTCGACTACATGCTTAAAATTAAAATCTTCGACCTAGCAGCTTAAAATAAAATCAGCACTCCTTCTTACTTGACACGGAAACAGAATTCATATCACTTCACTTCTTACTTTTTACACAATATTTGATTTGCATTGCCATTTTGCTCAAGTGTCAACATAATAATCATATGTTTTCAGCGCCTTGTAAATATCTCAGCCGAAATATTCCAACTAAGGGTCCATACTATAACAATACCAATTTAGTAATTTGAAATTTTATTGCATAAGTTTAATGTTACATAAAAGTGTTTTTTAAAGTTTCTTAAAATGTTAAACCATCTGAACGAAGTTTCCGAGCATGTATTTTTTCTTAACGGATTGATTAATCCTTACGAGTGAGTACTACCATAGATAAAACATTACCTTTGACTATACGACTATCCGCAGTACTATCCTGATAATTAGACCAATTCGTATATACGAAGGAAAAATGTGGTTCGGATTCCACTATAAACTGTAGGTCCCTTAGTTACCATTAGCTGTATGGGCTATTAATTAACAGCTGTGTCTAAGGGATGTCGGCCTTAGTCACTAACAAGACTCAAGATCGCGCCACTCATCCTACACTCATCTCATCCTCATCTCATCTGTTCATACTTGGCTTAAAATACCTACTATGTATGGTCACCATTTTAAACTATGACAACAGTGTACCGTATTAGCACGGCCGCCTTTAGTATTAGTAAGTAATTATTGTTATTTTATGCCTCAATTGTTACTATCTTTCAATTAATAATAATCAATAAAAAAATCAGTAATGGCAGGGGCATAATTTAGCACCAGAACAGAACCAAACATTAACAACCAATTAGTAGTTTCACAATCTGGCAATCTGTTGGAGACTACCATTGCTGTTTTCCTCTTTGCCCTTCAAACAAGATATCACTTCAATAACAAATTTATCGTAAAAAACCTCGGAGATGTAATAAAGAATAGTAAAAAAGTGTTTCACTTTAGCTCTTGCTTCTACTACAGCACTTTAAATAGCTGTAAGTTAATAATGGTTGTTAGCATTATAAATTGAGATAGGGACGTCAACTTTGTATCCAAATATGAGTAAGATGAGTGCATGGTGGAAGGAAAAAGCATAGGTGTGATATTCCCGTCATATAATGACGTCACCCAGATTGCAAACACCATTTCACAAAGAAAAATTATAAAAACAATAAAAATCAAATCAAACTAAATATTAACTTTTATGGCAATCAGGTGATTTTTGTTCGCAATCTCGGTGACGTCAGCATATGATGAGAACCTATGTTAATTCCTTCCACCATGGGATGAGTGTAGAATGGAGTGTTATGCCTTGTGTATCTTTGTTACTGACTAAGATCAGCTGTTTCATTAGCCAGGATAATTTATTAAAAGCCCAATCATCAAGGACAGTTGGGTCCAGTTCCATCAACAAGCTACACACATTTCTCGGGAAACTGGCGACCTTTCGATTGTACTAGACAAGCACTATAACTACTGAACACAGAGAAGTAACAGAGGAAACCTTCAATGGTACACATAAATGGTGTCTAGCACTAGTCACTAGTCGCTGGTGTCCAACACCCGAACTACACCACTCATGGTGGTGGTGGATGAAGACACTGTGCTTTGTGCAATATTCTGCACAGGGCTCGCCGCTCTGGCTCTTCATCTTTGCTCGTCACAAGTATATTACACTACTGTATATTAGTAAGTATTTTACACTCTACACTTTTGATCTTTAGCCAACAGGCCGACTGCCGAGAAGCAGGAGGACAAAGTCCTGAAACAGCCTCAGTCCTGTAGGGTTTCAGCTCACTGGACTGAAACATCACGAAGAAGAAGAAGTATGTTTCCGGGTCCGGCTCAAAAACTAAAAGCGCACGGCCGTCTTTCAAGCGAGTTTCCTCTGCACCTTACTTCTCTGTGCACTGAGCTTCCCAGCCATACGTAACTCATCCTAAAATCTGAAGCTTGTTTTATGCGTTTTCATGCATGTTTGATGCGTGGCGTCTCCCGAGCGCCGAGGGCAAATGAGTATCCCCAGCGCTGAGGTCATAAATTACCAAAGGGTTTGCTCAGTGATTCAGAAGTGACGAGGGTTAATACATTCTCTTTTAAAATGGTATCAATGAGCTTAATCTGTGAAGCAGTAAAGGTTAGGTTAAGTTAGGTTAATCATTCAAGATTAAGTGCGAGCATCTCAAAAGTATGAGAGTCGATGAATTACAAAATATTCATTAAGTGTTAAATTTATAATTCAATACGTATAATTTCTGCAATGAAATGTATGTAAAATTAACGTCATTTTAGGGCTGATCGGGTACTATGCTCAATTGTGCACACACCTTAACCGCAGTTCGTTGCTTTTGTGAATTCCAATTCGGCTGTAAAAACCGTCAGATTATGTCAATAGCCTGCTCGGCGCTCGGGATACGGAATCGTCTGATGACACTCTTAAAAGTGTTAATGTAAACAAAATGTGTCTCTCTTTCTCTATTATGTTAGATTCTTACTTCGATCGTAGAAGTAGACATCCCATTTCTATGAAAAAGTTGAAACCAGGATTGGAATTCAAATATAGTAAAACTGATTAACAATTGAATCAATACCAAAAGAGTGAGCTGGTATCAGTTACTGATTCCTGATGAATACATCATTCATCAGCTTCTTATCCAACCAAGCCCATTGGGTGTTGCTAGCAATGGTTAGTGTCTCGGACTTTGGTTTCGTGGGGACGGGTTCAATTCCTTTCACATCCACAAATAATATGGGTTTGGAGACTTTTTATTCGAAGCAAAACAAGGAAGGAAGAGAATAAGATCTATTTCTCATTTTCTCTGAAAGTGGTAGGTAGCATAGACAAAATACAATAAATATAGAACGTCAGCAGTGCTGCGGCTAGCATATGTTCTGGCGCCTACCGCTAGGAGTGCCGTGTAGCTACGGCGCAAACCGCTGCAGCGTCTGCTGGTCACACGGCTCCTGCACTCCTCGCCTGCAGCGGTGAGCGCCGTAACTGCACGGCACTCCTTGCGGTGGGTGCCGGAACCTTCCTTTGACAGTCTATATTATTATTCTATTTGTCTATGTAGGTAGAGTGTAGCAATGGAGAGTACACTGGATTTGAAGGAACCAGCATCTTAATCCAAGGGGTCAATGACCAAAATAATCTTTAAAACTCTTCACATCATACTTATTCATCTCATCCATAAGATCTATCTTACATACATAGCTTAAATCAGTTTTAAGTCTACTTTTTTTCTTAGTGGGGGCATCTTCCATCACTGAGGTCGCTCATGTCTACCTACTAACCTTCCGTTTCGCTAACAATGCCAAAAAGTGTACTCTATGCTTTCTTACTTTTACAGCTGGTAACAAAAATAGTTTTGTTTCAGCTCTTGGTCTGTCAATACGTGGTCTGACATCATTATATTCTTAAAGTACTAGTATTAACACAACCTTCCTCACTGTCTACGAAAATCTCTTTCTTGCATTCAAGGCAATGTGGACGTTTTGGATCAAACTTTTAATTCAATGACAAATCAAAGAACTACAAGGAGCTGCGTTTTTATCAAAGAACCACATGGTGGAGTTGCAACGGGATACTAACTGACATCCCATCGACAAAAATCACTTCCTAGCTCAAGGCCATTTACAATCTGTTTGGACCAAAGGCTAGTAAATTGATAAATCAAAGACCGCGAAGTACAGGTGGACGGTTACGGCAAGGTGGACGTGGACACGCACAAGACTTTCTCCGCCCCCCCCCCCTCCCCCGAGAAACCTGTCTGATCAGTGTGTAGTGGCGGGGACCTCCTAAGGCTAGGACTCGACGGCTACCCTACTTTGCCACAAAAACCCGTTCCTGACAAATACTTTCCTTCTCTTCCGCCTCGACTTTCCGTGTCTGAGTTTTGGTTTGTGCTTTTTGGCGCGCGATGGTTTTCTGATCCGCGCTGTGGATTTTGTGTACGTGACGCATTTTTCGGTTGGATTTTCAGTGACGTCATGGATTCCGAAAACAACGAGAGGATTCGCAAGATGTTCAGCTGGAGCAGTAGCATAACGTAAGTTGAGATGAAATACGTAGCCTAGATGACAAAGTGATAGCGTAGCTCAATAGAATGTTTGAATCTTTACCCCGACGCAAATGCCATGATTGCATCGAATGCCGCGATATCACACTTAGTATCATAAGCAATACTAATTTACCTAGATTTTACTTTCTATGTTCAGTTAAAAGTGAATTTTGCATTATCATCACTCATCACTGTTGATAAAACGATTGTCGTCCGTCAATCGTCAAAAAGGATTGAAAACTTGTCTGACAGACAAGTAAAGTTTCGCAATTACGGTACTTGGCAACTCAGTACATTGGCAGCAATAGCAGTAAAACTCGAACTTTCAAGAAAATACGTAGTCCATACTGTATATAGAATAGGTCTTGCATAACTACACTAGCGAATGAGGATGTTAACATTTATATTTATGAAACAATTTTGTCATACGGTTTTTGAGCACCATCCAATGTGTGTTTAAAACTTTGTATATTTAAAAAATCTTCAAAAAAGTTACTAAATGTGAAAAGTTCGAACCAAATATTCATAGAACAGCACATTGTAAATCTTCCTTGCATAACTACTATAAAAAGGCTATACCTAACTTAACACTTATAAAATTTGAATAATTTATCTTAACATGTAACTGTCACATCTCAGGATATCATGCGAGTTTTTCAACAATACTCTTATCAGCTAATCAAATTGCTTAGTCTATGTTGTGTAGAACCATTTAACCGTAGATCAGCATAGCGCTAGTCTTGCATAAAACTAAGTCTCATAATTTTGCATTAGGATACAAATTGTACGGTTCGAAACATAAGTGAACATAGCTTCTATAAGACATTATCAACATACTCCAATCGCTTCTTTCAATGTAAATACAATGTCATGATTGTCATTACGGTATCAATTGAGATCGGGACGCCATTTAGATGCGTATTTTAACCAAAATATTAGCGAACACTGATGGATGAAATGGGGTCAGATGTCTTGTGGGCTTTGTTACTGACTAAGATCAGCTGTTTCATTAACCAGGACCATTTACGCCCAATGATAAAGGACAGCTGGGTCCAATTTCAAACCAACAAAAGTTACAATTTTCTCCGGATCGAACAGGAGATCTTTTGATTACAAGCAATAAAACCACTCAGCTAATATGGAGGACCAAATCGTGAAACTAGCGAGTTATACCAGAAGGAACACAACCCAAATAGTCTTTCCTCTAAGGGCATAATTAACTGCTAACGGATTGCCAAAATGAGTGTTGTATTTCTACTTGCAGCAGACAGGGACAGTCACCAATTCCGGACGAAAGATTCTGCACCTAAGTAAATAGTTTTTCATCACTCCGTAACGAAAGTAACTATTTTCGATAACAGCTGACATCAATGAAAGTAGCCGTTTCCCAAGCTCTAATTTAGGGCGAGGAAAAATCGATCAGCTGATTTTCCCTCGCTCTAAATTTACTTTCGTCGCTCTCAATTAGTTCTCCATTTATTCACTACGCGCGCTAGTGTTTTGTTACAGTTTAATTTAATGATTTGAATCAGCTGTTTTTATTGTTTGACAATCTAAATGTAAACATAAACAGGCATAAGCTTGTTTTGCTGTGTTTTTAGCTTAGTGCGTATTTAAAAGCGGCCAAAATATGTCTATTATTTCGGACGATTTATCGAAGAAAGCTTTAGAGATAACCAAAAACCTCCTTCCAGAGAAATCGAGAGAGAGGTATAATGAGGAGTTCAGGAAGTTTATGGACTGGTGCCAAGGACACAATGTTTTACCAAAGAATGTAAGTGACGAAGTTTTATTAGTATATTTATCTGAGAAATCTAAAAGCATGAAACCAACAACGTTGTGGAGTAAATTTTCTATGATAAAGAGTGGTTTGAAATTAAAAGAAAATGTGGATGTATCAAAATTTAACAAATCTCTAGCATTTCTTAAACGTCAATCAGTGGGTTATCAACCTACAAAAGCTAAGGTTTTTACTGAAGACGAAATTCAAAGATTCATGGTTAACGCTCCTGACAATGAATGGCTATTGAGCAAAGTCATCCTAACGCTCGGTATTTATGGAGCTTGTCGAAACCACGATCTTATAAATTTAAAAGTAGAAGATATTACAGACAATGGCAGTTTTTTTGTCGTGTTTCTCAACGATGGCAAAACACACATTAAACGCAGTTTTACCATAACCAATGACAACTGTCCATATAGACCATGTGATTTGATTCGCAAATATTTGTTATTGCGCCCCAGACAAATGAAAAGTAACCGATTTTTAATTGGTTACAGGAAGGGTAAATGCGTGGGACAAAATGTAGGGGGTCACACAATCAGTTCAATCCCAAAAAAGGTAGCAGAATACCTTAAATTAGACGAACCGGAGCGCTATACTGGACACGCCCTCAGGCGTACCTCAGCCACCATGCTAGTTGAGGGAGGAGGGGATTTACTTGCCCTTAAATCACACGGAGGTTGGAAATCCTCTAATGTCGCAGAGAGTTACATAGAAAATTCCATTGGAAGAAAATTACAACTGTCAAGAAAACTGTTTAAAAATCCGCATGCAATGAGTTCAACAGCTGCTGAGAATACAAACAGAAATGTTGTAGAAAAAACACATTCAGGAAGCCAAATAGATTTTTTTGACATTGATCATGTGTTTAACAACTCAGAAGATGAAGAATGTCCTCAGAGAAAAGTAAGAAAAGTTGATGAAACAAACACGACCACTACAAACGTTTCAACGATTCAAGAACTTCAGAAAAAACTTTTAAACGAAGGAGTGAATGTCTCCAACAATGAAAACTGTACAATAAACATAACCATAAACTTCTAATTTTTTGATTGTTAAGTAGGTTCCCTTTAGATTTTTTTATGTTTAAAAAAAGATTAATCGAGAAATATACAAAGGTTTCCTTTTAGAAGATTTTATTTTGATGTTTAAAATAAATAATTTAGAAATAAACTAGTTGTAATATTACTGAGGTCTGTTATTCTGTGTTTGTGTATTTTTGCGTCGTGATGAAAAGTATCGTTCATAACTCGTACCGAAAGTTATTTTCCGGCTCTTGCTCCATTATTCCCGTCCTCGGCTTCGCCTCGTACGTGAAAATAGCTCTCACATACTCGGCTTCGCCTCGCATGTGAAATTGGATTTTCCTGTGTGAGGCTTCGCCTCACACAAAAACTTGAGCGCGCTCCGGAAAATGCCACTTTCGGTCCTAGTAATGAAATATACTATTGAAGCATTCTATGTAAAGTGAACCACCAAACTGGATACTCCATCAACTAAAGCTCCCTTAGCTGTTAGTGTAAGATGGACTAAGAGGTCATTAAATGACAATTTCCTTGTGGACTGATTGCCACAGGAATCTACATTGCTGAATCAATATACATTTTCAATATACGTGTCCCGTACGTAAACAGACAACCTCTAAATAAATCTTTTAAAGGCTACAATAAAGAGAAAATCACCAATAACATTTCCCACAAAACGCCGTTTAAACCAGATGTACTTTCCAGCTGATATTTATGACTTGGTATACATTTTGAGGTAAAAGAAACCTCTGTAAAAGATTGAGTTGATGCAGTTTGACTTTTCAAAATGTCAAGAACACCTTTAATTAGCGTTTGACATGTCTTATCACACGATATCTAGTCCAAAAAGTATGAATAACAAAATAGCTGAAATATCACTTTAGCTGTAAAATAAGGCAACGTAAGGCTCAGTCTAGCAAGTTAATACAACTAAAATCTTTATTTAACGAAAATATAAAAAATAAGATAAATAAAAAGTTGCGGCCATTTGGTTTTGGAAAAATAAAATATTTTTTCTCTTTATTTCGACTAATATAACCTTTTTCTGAAGTTTAGCCGTTTACGAAATACCTATATGGGGTTTTTTAAAGTATACTAGTTGCTCTGCCCGTGCTTCGCTACGGGGTAAGAATGCAGAAAAGAATAATTTGGTTTTACTTTAAGATACTATAATATACTATAAGGAACAGTTACAACACACTTACCAGGAAACATATATAGGCAAAGGTTCAATCGTACCTATTGATTATTTAAATGAATATCTCTTAATGTATTACAGTATACCATCATTTTATATAGTGTATATAATTTAAAATATATGCAAGAGGATAACTGCTCATTGACTCATTGACCACATGGCACCAAGAAACAATTCTCCTTGTAAACAAATTAAATTAAATAGCAGAACAGCATTTCTGACAACAGCTGGAGTTTTATAACAATGTTTTTTTCCATGTTAATCTTATGGAGAAATACAAAACTTTAAAGGGCCCCAGGGCCTCACTCTCGAATTATTTCCCTATAAAAAATGTTTCCTGCACAACTTCACGTTACACTCTTTCCAATGACACCAAAACCATGTCAATCGGTTCAGTAGTTTCGGAGGAGTAATTGTCACAAAAAATCTGCTTGCGTATTAAATAAGTATAGATAAGTATAGATAAATCCAACAATAAACTTATTTTGGTGAATTTCCCAAAGGGAAGAAACTATTGCCGCGGTTGGCCGACATACACACTCCGTAGTAACTTACTCTTTCATCTTGATGTTCCAAAATGTATGTAAATTTGTCCATGAACGTGATATAATGCAATTGTAGTCCCATTTTGATGAAATTTTGCAAGAATATTTAGGGCTGGATGAACTTTAGTTATTCTGTGGCTTAGTCGGTATTGTCACAGACTTCGGGCCCAAGGCAGCGATGTCATGGGTTCGGTTCCTGGTCACTGCCGCAACAATTTTATCAGTACCAATCACATTTGAACTGTACCGACTCCCTCCCTGCTTTTCTGAATACGATCCACGCACGGGCAGTTATTCTACGTTGGCAGGCAAGTAAATAGTTCTAAAAACAAAAGGTTTGTTTTAACAAGTTTGTACATAGGAGCGTTGTTGTACATAGAAAGATCACAGATAAAATTATAAATAACCACATTTGAAATGCTTATCCTTCAGGAGAGTAAATAAACTGTTGTAATTTGCTGGTCTATAAACATACTTTGATCACATTCGGTAGATTTATTTATTAGGCACTTAATTAACTATTAACATGAGAAAAAATCCTTCCCTGTAGCAAACCTTAGTACTCGTTAAATGTTATTTAAATGTAACACATAAAAGGAAATATTTTATTTAAAATCAACACACAAATGCAAATTTGTTAAGTCTGAATGTTTGTTGTAATGTTGGTATTTGGTTAAAACAATAACTGAAACAAAAATGTTTACAAACCTTGTAGCCGCATGTAAATATGAATATAAACCACGTTGATACCTATCGTGTTCAGTGTTCATGAGCCGCTAGCGGTCGTGTTCATGCGTCTTTGTCAGGTTAGGCGTTATCAACATGAATTATCAGCTGCACGCATTGCTTTTGAGTCACAAATCAGCTACAAAATATTAGGATAAACCTCCTCTAATTATGAAACTAATAGAAACAAAGAGTGATTTGTCTGTCGGGTTACTACTAAAGAATAGAAAGATTTTAATACTTGTTGATCGGTTGGATAAATTAGGAGAGGCTCTAAAATAAATACATAATTTTCAGGGTATCCATATAATACTCAATAGTTGTTTAGGCAGTATCACATTTCACTTATTGACTTCGGATTTTTTTTATAAGTTAGTTCAACATCACTAATATTGTTGATGGAATATTAAAATGATGTAAATGTAAATAAGTATGACATGTACGTCAAGTTAAACATATTGTTTATTTTTTATTTGAGAATTATTTCATTCACAATCGTTTGAAGGATCAAATATCTGTGCCATAGATCTATTTTCTGTACAACTGTAACCATGGTGTCAAATCAAATCAAATCGTTTATTGAGCCAAAATTATATACAAGTTGTTTTGGCTAGGGCATTAATCAAATAGAAGTTGGCTTACATATACTTGATGATACATATAATTGACTTATTAGAATCATAAATGAATCTTTATCGAGTTGATATGTATTAATAAATGACTTTAAAAGGCAATAAGGTGATTCAGAATACTAGCCATTATACCAGTTATTACTAACATAGAAATGCTTAGCAAACAAATCAAATTAAACCAAATAATTTAAGAATTTTTTTGCCCAATTCAGTGTAAACTTACAGGAAAGGTTTGTAGTTTCATATAACATGTCTAGTCTTTTTTGAATTAACTCCAATCCTTATCATGCATACAACATTATGATTGAATAAATATTACATATTAATTATTTGCTTAGCAATTGATGTATTGAGCAGATTCGATTAAATTTAAATTTTTTTATCCAATGATTACGTTTTCAACAAGCAAAAAGAGGGTCCAATAATCTGCAAGGTCGTCTTTTTCAACCCCTGTGTAAAGCCACCCTCATCCCTACTCTCCCCTAACACATTAGCCGTGGTCAAAGCTGACCTCTCCTGTCACATCACAAGCTCTGTGAGCAAGGTAATAAACAATGCATATCTTAGTTAAACTTAAATTAGATACTATTTTACTGATTCAATAAAGTTTTAGAAACCAACTATGCTGTTTTATTGCTGCTTTACACAAAATCATACACACTTTACCCACACCACTGGACGTCTAAGTCAACTAATGTGAACACATAAAGCTGGCACACATGTAATGAAGACATTCTCTCAACGTGTAGGTCTAGTGTACTTTCTGTTTGGCATTTAGTCTACAATCATTTAATCATTGAATGATAGTATGCACAACATATCATCATGGAATATAAACTTAGGTTTCTCGGTATACAATTAAAGATTACGGGAAATAAGCCTGTTATCTAATAACCAAATTTAAACAAATAACTATCTCTAAATATGTGCAGTTTATACATTGTTTTACTTGTCTGCTAAAATGTAAACAAAACTTGAATTAATGTTACTTGTCTTAGTTTATTAAATGTTTCAAGCGATCTTTCGCCATTGAGTGTTTCTAGCTTTGAAAGTAATTGATGATAAGGTATTACGTTTAATGACTTCAGTTTTCCTTTAAATATAATATCTTTAAACCTCCATCTCTGCACTTTACAGTAGTTTGTTTTTGACCTACTTAGTTAATGGAGTAGTTCGAGATACCTCAATCAACTTCAAGTTTAGTGAAACAAATAACGTAGCAAATAAAAGTTTTAAAATTTCATTTCATAGCTTTCTTCGTTGTCCTGTCCTATTTCCTAAGAATTCTGTGCGCGTAGCACTTAAAACCTATCTTTTTTTTGTGTTTTAGATGGAATGACCTTATCTTATCCCAAGGAACAAGTCCTCAAAATATGACCAGACAATTTGGAAACACCCTGTATATATTTATAGGAGAGCATGTTTCTTTAAAACCTTTTTTCTCAGCTCGTGTGCATCGCAGGGAAAATCTATGTATACTGTTAGAAAAATATTTTCCTCTTGTTGTGCAGAATTCCTTTATAAATTAAAATAGGCAAAGAAATACACAAAAAAAGAATTTAAAACTTAAAAAATTAACATGAGCCTTAGGGGTTGCCATGCTGGTGACGAAATAAAAAAACATGAAAAGAAAAATCAAAACAAATGGAAGAAATTCTAATCACATGTTTTATTAACAGCGTTGCGTGAAAATAGAAAGGTCAAATTACATATTTTTGGTAGATGTTTCGACCACTGGACAACCGCTAGTTATAAAAAAAGGGATTTCAATATTGGGATCAAACAACATAATCTTGGACTGGCAGGTTAGCTTAACACTCATAGAGTAGCAAATCTTTGGAACCTATACGATGGGTGTTTCTAAAAGCACATTAACTATTTGCTATTTTTCTCATCAACGAAGGCTTTGTTCCACATGTTATGATCATTGTTAAACAAAACACCATTTAAAAACTATAATATGATTTATATTTCAATACATGCAATGTATACAGACCGATTTCCAAACAGTATAAGCTTCTAAGCCGATAATAAGATTATTACTAAGTGCCCGAAATACATGGCAAGTGTTTTGAGCTTAAAATCATAGAATGCATGGGTTGCTTATACGCTTATATTGGGTATTCTTAGATACGCCTATGTCGGCTACAGATAAAAGCATTAGATCTTTTGTTTGGGTCCAAAATTCGAAGCTGAGTAGTCTTCTGTCATGAGTTCAAATCTTTCGAATAATTTTTTTTTACAGACGAGCAGTCTTTTTATGGATGCAAATTACTCATAGTAAATTTTGTAATTAAACAGAATATGCGTAAATAAAGTTTTTAAGAGTTACTTGACACATTTATATTTTATTTCATTTTTTCTACCAAGGTTGCTATACTTATTAAGAAGTTATTTAGTAAGATGTCTCTTATTTAAAAAGAAGAAGTACGTTTTCTTTTGCCAACATGACAATATTTTAAATTTTTGTTTATTTAAAAATAAACAAGTTACGAGTAATTTTTGTTTATTTTGAGGATAAATTCCCAATGAGTACAACATCTTGTATTAAGTAACATTATGTTTGCCAACCCTGGTAGGATCGTTGATGAATTCGGTCCAAAGACCTCTTTGCCCTTTATCATTTTAAAAGATCTCATTATATCTCGTCGTCATAGGTAAAACAACTGAAAGAGGTTAGACTCTTATAAATGGATTGATTCACTAAATGGTTCTGAAGAATTATTAATGTCATGTATCACCTTCAATAGTATCCTGACTTTAGCCGTCCAATTTTCTTAATGTTTTTTTTTTTACGAGTAGTTTAAACAGAAAAGCGTGTGTTTACATTTATAAGTACGTTTTCTCAATTCGTGTAGTGTTTTGAAGGATTGAAATATAGATATTTACCAAGGTATAAATTATCTTATAACCAAGACACCCTCTTGGTAAATGAAAGTATCTCAGTGTAGCTGTATCAGTTAACCATCTGATGAAAGGACTGACTCAGTCAGTAATTGATGACGAGGTTTCACCTTTAACGATCTCCACAGACTTGTGATAGTTACCTAAACTTTTAACATCAATCTCTTAATTGTTTTTCCGGTCCTTGAATTTCTACAGAGCGTAATTATTGATGTTTGCTCGCTATATTTTAAAATTACAACATGTTGCTAAACAGTTCTGTAAATACTCAAAAGTAAACCGTCATAATAGCCCATAAAATTTATAAATTAAAAAAATGTACCGGCAGTGCTTAGATGTTGTAACAGCTATGGAACTTAGTCAAGTAGATTTTCGTAGCCTTTCTTATTTTTTTCTGTGTACGCTTAAATATTGCGCATTTATTAGTTGATAACCCACGCATTCTGCGGCATGTTGCATCATGATAAATAATATATAGTAAATCTATAGGAATACGTCATAAAGACTAGTGAACTAATTATCTTTTTTTTATTTAACTCAAAACGTAAAACTCCTTCGCCACAATTTTAAGTACATTGTATTGGAATAAAAATCTATGTGGGTTTTCTAGAGCTAGTTACGTATATTTCCTTTTACTTATGACATGAATTAACACTATTAATGTAAAAAATAATGAAACATAATTTGGTGGTGTTAACATAAATAATATTGAAATATATCAGAATACAAATCGGTTACATCGGTTAGGTAAATAGTATTTTCATTGACACTAATAGAAAAGATTTAAACCAAATAAAATTTCAATTACAAAATCGATTTATTAGCATGGCCAACGTACTAAGTTTTAAACATATTTTTTTTGTTATCATTTCTTTTAACTACCAACTTACATTAATTGAAACTGAAAGCATGGCACTATAATGAAATTAAATGAAATGAAAATACTTTTTTATTGAGGCGTACATTAGGACCACATGATCCTTTCTTACAGTTAACCTCTTATGTACTAAATATAAACTAAACAATTCATTTTTATAAAAATTTTAAAACTATAAAAAAATAATAAGTAAAAAAAAAACAATATAATCAATGTCAACGTCAACTATCACATTGAACTCAAGAGTGTTATCGGTAACAAAACTATATGAAGCACATAAGAACCCGTAGTTCATAAAATTATTCTACTCATCTGCACGCATGTTGAACACGTATACTGCGCGTTTAGTTTGGTTCAATACAACTTGCATTTATTAATTCCGAAATTCTTATTGAACCCGCTATATCATTTTACATATGAATGATTTCTAGAAACAAATAAACAAGAACAGTCAAAGACAAACTCACAACGGTCGAGGAAACATATTGGGCTTTTGGGGTTTACAGCTTTGTCTACTTCAAGAGACTTGTATATCTTTTTTTCAAATTGGACACTTACAATTTTTCATATTTAAAATAGTAAGTACTACAATATGCAAATGTAAATAAAGGCAATGTATCTGATAAGCAACGTTGTAATGTACAATGTATATTCTCCTTTAAAACAGTCAGCTAATGTAATTTGTTTGAAATCTTACATCTTATGTAGAGTTTGTATATATGTTGATTGGTTTTGAATCAGCACCAAAAAGACCTTTATACTTACACAGTATAACTAAGTTCTGGGTCAAAAATAAGTTACCTGAAAGTACAATTTCAAATAACACTTGTAATATTATATTTACACTTACAATGTTTACTCACAAGATAATAAATACACATGGACATATAAAAGATGGTAAGTGGTGATTGATTTCAATTTCACACTCCGATCATCATCAGAACCAATAGGCCAAAAATAAGTTCTGGTATAGCCAGGCACAATCTATTATTGCCTTAATATGCATAGACACTTCCGAAAACTTATGGGTCTTATGGGATGCCATGTTTTCAAGAAATAGGGCAGTTTAACAAGAACGTATAACAATGAATCGTAACATATGTTTAAGCTGAGCAAAAGAAGTATAATTAGTGATTAATATCATTGAGCATACTATCGTACAAAATGAAATCAAAATTGTTTCCATACCGAGTGGTGAAATGATAAGATTTAACTTAATACTTTAACTTATATCTGTTTTTGGATTTATCAGGCAGAAAATTTGGGCTTTTATTTCGACTTAATATGTTATAAAAAATTAAAAATAACCATAAAATAGTTATTTAAAAAATATGAAAAATTGCCAGCCCTGGTTATCATGTCAGCACCACATGGGCAGCACAAATTGGTTAACCTCGTTATCGTTAGCCAGGCCCTCGTCACGTGACTGGGGTTGGGGTCATATCAAGGTGAGTACTGGTGAATATGTTAGAATTACGTTAGTGAAAGTTATATATAACATATTAGAAGGGTAAATAAAACAGACTGGTGCAAAAAAGGTTGGTAGTTATTTTAAAAAGATAAATAATGAGTTAACAAAGTGATCGAACATATCGGATTATTTCTTACACTTATTACTATGTGTTTTAACAACCGCTACCTTGGAACTGCTGTTATCTTTTCCCAAATACAAAGTCAAGACAATGTTTACAGAAACACGCAGCCTTGTTTTACATTGGACATGTGTCACTCCGACATTGGCTAAAGTCACGCTATGGACGAAACAAAACGTTATAATAAAATCTACTGTAATCTTTTTTTTCGTGTTAGGAACAAAACGTTATTCATTTTAAATACTCTTATAGTATAAAAAATGTTATTCTCTATAAAAGTCTTTGATAATTCAAATACAATTCATGTAATACCTAGTTAACAGATGTAAGGCCAACTTGTGTAGAAAATAATAATAAAAAAATTGAAGATATTTCTTTATTTTGTATTGTGTGTTCTCATTGGGATAAGGGTGTTAACTTTATCTCCAAACAAAATGATATAGTATTGAAACATATAAAAATACAGTTCACAAGTTATTTCAATTTTTGTAATCTTACTCATAAAATTGCATAGTTACTTCCACCTCTTCTCTATGATAATTGTTGATGACAAGCTGGGAGAAAATATGTGATAGTATTGAATGAATGTAAATGATGGGCTGATATTCAATATCTGGACTCGAAGTACCAATGGATGGATTGCAGAGGTGGGACAAGACATTAGGTATCATGAACAAAATTGTTTTAAAGAAAATAAATGTATTGATTGAGAAAAGAGAATAAAATGAGAACCGGTAATGAGAAATAGTTCAAAGGACCTGATAGTAATGTTGAGAAATGGAAGCGTTGAAACGTAGCGTTGTAACGCATGTTACTGAGAAAACTGTAAATATATATAACAAATGGTAAGTGGTGATCGATATCGAGTGGACACTCCAATCATCATCAGACCCAATAGGCATATGACGTATCTCTAAATCGATCACCATTTGCACTCTTTTATGTATATTTACCGTCTTGTGAGTTAACAGTTTAAGTGTAAATATAGTTTATAAGTGTTATTAGACTATATTTAATTTACTTCCCCTAAGTTTAATAACACGTACAATGCTGATCAAGAAATTATCTCTATACTTTGACATAAAAGCACTGATTAGCCTAAACATCGCTAGTAAGGTCACCATTCTACTGTAAACAGTCGTTTGTATCAGCAAACTGTACAAATACAACAGACGATGTATAGTCGACGACAAATAGACATTGTTCAGAGGAAACACCAGTGAGAGTACAATGGGAAACCCTACCTTGTATTGTGACTCGGACAATATAGCTCTATAAGGCTGGACATACAGTAATTATGCAGTTTGTTATTATTTGAACGGATAGTTCGAAGCTTAATAAATATACAGGGTGATCAACTCAAGGAGGTCACCATTGGGATATCGGAAACGGTAAGAATTAGAGAAAACTTTAAATGGGGGACATTCCTTTATTTTTTGTAGCTGTTCTATAAACAATTTCAAGGTTGGCCGCCATATTGGAAAATGGCGGCTGAATTTCAAAAAACCAAATTCATATGTTTAATTGCCACAAAAAATAAAGAAACGTCCCCCATTTAAAGTTTTCTCTAAATCTTACTGTTTCCGATATTCCAATGGTGGCCTCCTTCAGTTGATCACCCTGTATATTGTGGTATGACTGTGTTTAGATGATAGTTAAGTTGAAATTTATGAAACAGAATTCAATTCTTTACTATTTTGTTTTATTGAGAGTTTCTTACGTTTGAAGATCAGGAGTTTACGCCAACTATTATTTTATCTGCTCCCCATGAAGTATTCTGTCCCGTATAGCATATTTAAACAATATAAAATTACTATTAATATAAATTTATTTGCTGCATGGTAAGTAATTGCTAAAAGTGCATTGGCAGTCTCAGAACATTGACGCCTAAACAAATCATAAAAATATTATGTTCGTGTGTTATTAAATTCACATAAAGACAAAATGATAAGTGAGTGATTGGTGTAAAGTAGTCATAGAAGAGTTAGATCGGAATATTCAATAATACATTGAAATGTTTATTTTCGAACAGAAAAAACCAATCGTACTTAAGGCAAACAAAAAATATTTGTGCCAATTATGTGTTTTATAGTTTTAATATCAATTGATGTTCACACGTGTTTAATTAGTTTGAAAACTTTGAATCCGTCACTCTTTACCGGGTTGTTTACTAACCTGTAGTACCATATAGAAAAACACACATTTTCCTACTAGAATGGTATATAAAACGGTCAGTATTCACTTTACTATATTACCTAAAAACCCAAGAGCTTAGTTCTGACTACTAGTAAACGTGGTGTGCTTTGAACTGACTTTCCTTTCAAGCGAATATATAATTCATAATATATCCTGATCAGTAGAAGGTCAACAAAAACCACTGCAGAGAGTTTGAGGAAAATCCCGCAACCATCTCCGCATACCAGTGTGAATAAAGTATTCGCGGGAAAGATCAACGTGAATTGAGCATATTTTATGTTATGATTAATAGCTATGAACTACACTGGTGTGCTTGATTTTAAAAGGATTGTTCATAAGATGTTAATTAAAATAATTAGTTAGCCATTAAGCTCGCATAGAAATCATGTATTTATAGTACATTTATAGGAGAATTAAAAGTACCAAAACATTGATATTGTTGTCACAAAAATACATAATGTTTTCTTTTTATACCCTATGAGCCTTGCAATTACCTAATTGACCTCAAGTGATTTTCATAAAATTCCTACCCAACTTATGCAATTCTTTTGAATAAATTATTCTAGGACTTTTGATGAATTATAATATAGTAAGCAAATTTCATGGACGCATTTTGGTATACGTTAAGTTATCAGAAGTGATTGTCATCTCCAAACTGTAATATTTTATCAGTATGAAACCTTTATTTTAAATCATCTTAACGTTACGAATAATTTAATTTTAAATAATTTATAGTAGCTTAGTTTATGAAAGGGCGAGTGCCTTAAAACTTCTACAAGTGTCTTTAACAATATTTACGCGAGTTGTGTACACTACTTTTACGGTAGTGTTTTAATTACTAAACATCACTAATCATAACTTCTAAGAGAGGTTATACAGTATAAAAACAGACTACACTAACAACGTCATCAGACCAGCCAACGAGTGTTTAATGTTGGGGACAAAGACGTGATTTAAGTTAGCGTAATGAGGCCTGATGGGACACTTTATATCATGGTGGTTATACAAGGAAATATATACCATAGTTATAACTACTTATTATCTCTCAAACTATTAATCAGTTAAAATTACAAACAAACAAGGTTTATTGTGAAAATCATTAAGGTTTATAAATGCGTATAACTTGAAAACCATGGATGAGTTGTTAAAAGTTAATAAATTGTTGTCAGAATTATTTAATTTTAAATCCGTTATAGCAGTTTACTCAAAAAACTTCTACAAGTGTCGTTAACACTATTTACGCGAGTTGCGTACACTACTTTACCTACGACGGTGTTTTAATTACTAAAAATCCCTAATCATAACTTCTAAGAGAGGTTATGTTTTCGTTTATAACCTCTCATTACCACTGACAATGATGCAACGAAACATTGTACCAAACACTAATTGCACCACTCAACAATTAAATTGACCTGAACAGCTGATTAGTTGAACAGTTCGAATCATTACCATTTTACTTCTTCTCTCTCAATCCTTGAACCTCATTGGTCCATTACCCGTGTTGTTACGAGTAAAACTATGCTTTTATGAAAGTAAACAATGCTGTTATGAGAAACTTTTCAGTACTAAGAACTGAACTGCAACGGCTACTTTAAAAAACGGTCGTAGGTAAAATTAATTTTTTAGATAAGTATACTTATAATTTTAATTGTTTTATTCACATAAAAGGAAGGAAATAATATCTGTTCATATTTTATTTCCATATGATTTAATAGCTTAAAGATTTGTTTACTTCGTGTTTCATTTGGCTTTTACTTGTATTTTAATTTTAAAATACATTTTTTTTAAACATTACGTGTTTTATTACATATTACATTATTACATATACGGTATAATTATTACATTATTACATATGATGTACACGTACAGCTATGTTGTACAATCCTCGCCACACAATCTTGGCAAAGCAGCTGGAGTTAAGACCACTTAGGAGGTATTAATATTAATTACAGTGGTGGCTTATAATGGACAGTAATCAAGGCATAAGATCCCATATATTGCCTATTGATATAGTATTCTATGTGACATCTGTATTGCACCATATATAGAAACACAAGGGAAAAATTGCATTCCCATTCTAGCTTGTCAATACAACACTTATTACTTGTATTATTAATATATATGATAAGGAAACTGACATCTGCCTCTTCTGTATTATTAAGTTAAACTCCATAACGCATTGTACATTTTCACACTTATTCACAAAAAAAAGATTATTTGGATAAAAACATTTTATACTTTATCAAAGGATTTCTATATTTGTTTACAAGCTCACAATGTACACTTGGTTTTCAAAGAACCATTCTTTTCGATAACATTGAATGGATGTAAGTAAATATACAATATCACTCGAAAATATTGAATGTTCTATTCATATACGACTTATTACAAACCATTATATCCTACATCAATAGGTTAATATAGTTAGAGTCCAGTAGTAATTTCCCTAGGGACAACTGTATGTCCAGACACGTGCCTTATAACACCCTAGGGACAACTGTATGTCCAGACACGTGCCATATAACACCCTAGGGACAACTGTATGTCCAGACACGTGCCATATAACACCCTAGGGACAACTGTATGTCCAGACACGTGCCTTATAACACCCTAGGGACAACTGTATGTCCAGACACGTGCCTTATAACACCCTAGGGACAACTGTATGTCCAGACACGTGCCATATAACACCCTAGGGACAACTGTATGTCCAGACACGTGCCATATAACACCCTAGGGACAACTGTATGTCCAGACACGTGCCATATAACACCCTAGGGAGAACTCGTGTAACTTGCCTGTTAGCTTCTACCATCAATAGAGCCCTGAAACGTCCCGTAGAATTCTTTAATGTAGTGCGAGTGAAATATAGTGTATATTTTTGACAACCTTTCTCCGTTTTATCTTATTGTTTTTGCTATTAGTTTTTGTACTACGTAACAGTAATACAGTATACCCTTAGCAAATCTTTTTACTATTTTACTTGATTTAAAGTTTCTGACATTCCTTTTTTTAGCCTTATCACCAGTCTACTACTTCGTTTAAGGTTTCTGGATTAATTTTGTTTTAATTTCTTCTGTCTTTACTTCTGCCCTTTCATCTCGAAACGTTATTGCACACAAATGTATTATTTTAAGGTGTTCTCAAACAAAAAACCATTACAACATTTTATAACAAATAAGTAATGAATTTTTATTTAATACACAATACATAGTAACCTAGTGCTTGTTTATTTAAAGCGTTTTCAATTCATTCCTAGTAAAGCTAGCTTCAATCTGTAAATTTTTAAAGCTCTATATGCAGTTCCAAAATAGCTTACCTTGTTCAAACATATATGTAACATTCATATTTGAGGGAGAATATAATCACTCTATCGAAAAATAAGTTGTAAACTTGCCTAAGCAAACATTGTGGTAAGTAAAGTATCCAGAAAAAGCAATACTTTATTCATTTCAGAGGATCCGAACCAATAACAGAAATTATATACAACCATTTGATTCTAGGCATGGACAACCATTTATATAAAATGTTTTTTTAAATAGTAGAAACAAATATAGGCATTAGTGATCATAGTATAAAAGGGTCTTTATGTACTTTCATGTAGTGAAATAGTACATAAGTTAAAATGTATATACTGTAGATTAAACTATAGAATGCATGCTGCAACACTAAATTATGATAAAAATGCATGTTGTAATAAAGCATTGTATTCAGTTCTTTTTAATGTAATCCTATTTTCCATATATCCTTACTAGTAAATTAGTTTGGAGTTGGTTTCCAAGGTGTTAAGATTCTGTGAAATTTGTCTAGTTCTGCGTGAGGTAGGCCTATATTTTGTCATAATTTTGTACATACAAATAACATGTGTAACCATAACATCATGACATTTAGAGATGTTATCACGTATGAAGATAAAATTAATGGCCAAGTGCATTGCATCAATTAAAACCAGGTCTCCCAAAAAGAATTTATCAAAATTAAACGGTATAAACAGCGTTCACAATTTTACTAAAGATAAAAATTTTACTTAATGTATTATCTTTCCTGAACCTCCTAAATTTTTCCTACCATGGTTTCACCACTTAACTACTACATGGTCTCCATTATTTTTTTTGCTCAAAGGAATTCAAGTCAGTCTTCCAGCTCTGTCCACACATTGTGGCAGATTTCATTCGATATTTTTCCAAAGGCTTCCCTTATGCTTTAAATTAATCTATGTTTGAGATTGGCGAGGCGAGTGATACAATTGATCTTTCACAAACTCTTAGACAATAGTTATTTGTGCAACTAGTGAGCAAAGGGAGCAATTGACTCACTCGAGAGAAATACTTACTCACGAGCCGTAGGCGAGTGAGGAATGGTTTCTCGAGTGAGGCAATTGCACTTTGCACTCGAGTTGCGCATTATATTTTTCCTACAGATACCATAAAACAAATAAATTGGTAAAGAAACGTAACATATTTTTACACAGAAATGAACTTGTAATATGACATTTAATGATACAACAGTACAACAGCTGACCAGATGATTTACAGCCAGTGCTGCCAACGTATTTCGCGCGCATACGACCTTGTCTGCATGTTACGCGCTCACTATTTCGTGCCTTCCCGTTGCAAATCTGGAGTGAGACAAAGAAATTAGAATGAGACAATGTTAACATTGTCTCACTGATGAGCGAATTGGCCACTTTGCTTTCTCAAATCAGTGAGAGAACATGTACATTGTTAGGTAATTGTAGGAAAAATAATAACACAGATTTGGTCCCTATACCCCATTGAATACACTGTTTTTTCAACTACACCTCCACATTGCAACTGTATGTTATGAAAATTCAAATGTGCTAACAACAATGGAACAGCTGATAACTGTTAAAGGGCACTAAACAAAATTCAATAATGCAAGCTTTACAATTTAGCCATAAATGACTTTACTACGATCCTTGGTAACAAGAATATTAAGCTGTAGATTTTATCCAATTTTTTTGTTACACAATGTAATGCATAATATAAATATAAAAAAGTGTAATCATCTTGGTTGATTCAATTTTAGATTACCGTAGTCGACAATTATTTATTTCAATACTAAAATTCACGAGATTCAACTATCCCTGCCTTAATCAGAATGGCATGGCATAAATCAAATCACAAGTCGTTCCCTTGTACTCTGGGTTTAATATTTCCCAGCAAGGCTCACCAGTGATGTAGAAGTGAGATATTACAAGCAGATTATATCAGTTTAACCCCTAATTTCGTTATCTTGGCGCCCAAGCCCGTCACCCAACCAGATGTTATTGGATATTATACCGTCTACGAGCATCTCATATTATCATACGTCTTTTACCTGGTAATTTTACACAGGAAATTATATGAATAAAATTTTTTTTGTGTTTCTGTACAAAATTATTTCTCATTCTGATCGTTATCCGTTATTTAAAAAAAGTATGATATGATAGCAGTAGATACGCTCAACACTTGATAAAAATATGTTATGAAAATTGGTACAAAATAGTGATTAGTCGTTTAGCTGTTTAAGGAGGATCCTCAATAGGATAACATCATAACAGTAAACACAATGTAATTCTGTATTGGAGTTTGAAGCTCTAATAGCAACAACGGTATCAGAAATCTGACACGTATTTTGTGCTATTAGCTTGTCAACACTTACCACAACACACAAACACTTATCAGGGGAAAGTAACTGGTAACTTGATGTTGTATCAAACCGTTCCAGCATTGGAGGTAGTACAATTTTGTTTATACTATAAGGACCATAACGTACTGAATTTAAATAACATTTGTTTTAATAGTTTTTAGTTAAAATCTAGTTTTTAAATTTTCGTCCATTTTTGCGGGAAAATTACAAACAAAAATCAAAACATAAAAATGAATAAAAAACGCCAAGAGATACCGTGCCTTACTTTATAAACATAGAACCACGGATGTGGTCTGTACCTCTGTACACATCCACACAGGCATCACTTCGAAAATCCTTTTGTACATTGAAAACTGATATTTCCATCCAAAACTTGACCTAGAAAATTTTGACGAAAACAATACTTTCTGCATATACTATTTACAGGAGTAAAACTTGAAAACAACACGACTTAAAAATAATAAAAGAATGAGCTGTATAGTTACATACTGCAAGTACATTTAGTTATTTACTCAACAAGCAGCCATTTGTTTAAACCCCTATTTCAATTACCGGACAAAACGAATTACGGTGAGTGAAGTAACATTTGTCTCATGACGTCACAGAGCTCCAGGCAATTACTGGACTTGACACTGACTAATTACTGACTTGTCTTGTAACTACTCTGAGCTGAGGAATTTGTGTCACGGAATTAATTACTTTCTAAACGTCTATAAGATAAAGTCAGCAGAGGGACTTGTACGTTTAAATACATACTGTGTAATAAGTATATTGAAATGTTCTTGCACAGATTCTTAATTATTAAATCAATTGTATGGTACAAATATACGATCGTAAAGATAAACTATAAGTACCAATAAGTAGTCAATAATAATTATTAAACGCAATACATTTTGAATAAGGTAATAGAAAACCACACCACTAGCCAACTAGGAAAAACACACTTCAATATCAGAAAAATGTAATACTCTTGTTTTATTTATTGAAATGTTTCATGATTATCGCTTACTTAGACATTTCTATGAAGAAGTTTGAAAAGTTGCTGTATCATCTATCTGACTTATAATCTTTGCATTATTCCGTTATCTTTGTTTTCCTGGTTCATAGACCAGTAGTTTTTAATTTATAAACAAAATAATTTAATAACAGTAAGCTTTATTCAGACGAAGTCCTTTTACAAGACCAATACAGTTGTTATTGTTATAACGACTTTCAATGTAATTTTCTTCCAACCATCAGCAGAACCACCAAAACATTACAAGACATTATGGAATCTCATATTTCTTCGGGTAGCCATTGGTTGTATTTACTACTTGCACTCCTGACAGTGTACATGGTCGATAAATCAACAGATTTCCTAATCTTCAACATGAGTGACAGTAATCTTAAGACAATAACTAACAGCTAACACTACTGATCTTGTATACAACCATTACATCAGGTGTTAGTCATTCAGTATGCGAGATTAGTTTATTCTTCAATAACTACGCAAAGACAAGTTTACATAATTATCATGGTATAAAAATATGAATTAATACTTTAATACTTTTCTTTGACATGGCGACCATACAACTCAGGTATTTTAAGCCAATTATGAATGGAGATGAGTGTAGAATGAGTGGCGCGATCTTGTAGTCTTGTTAGTGACTAAGCCTGACATATTCCTTAGACACAGCTGTTAATTAGTAGCTTATGCAGCTAATGGCAACTAAGGGTCCTACAGTTTATAGTGAAATTCGAACCACATTTTTGCCTCGGTATTAACGAATTTGTCTAATTATCAGGATAGTACTGCGGACTAATCCACATTATAGTTTTAATCACTTAAGAATTTTTTCAATTACATAAGTTTATAAAATATGGCATTGTTGGAGTTAGCAGTGGCTGTCATTAAAACTTCGTGATACCTTGAATACATTTTAATTCAAAAACATTGAATGATTTATTGATAATTGAATACAATAAAGCTCGTATATTCATTACATTGTTTGAACCGATCTCTCAGTAGAATCCTCAACTTGATGACACTGGGGACTTGTGGGAATTGACTACAGCTTTATACTTTCAATCTAATCATCTCCCTTGTTTACGAACTTGTTTTGCTGTTTATTTTAAAACTGGTATGAGATGTAAAAACATTAAGAATGTAATTAAATTTATTTATGAATCTATTTTATTATATTTGGTTCTTATGGTTAGTTTAGTAATTATGTTAGATAATATACTATACTTTTTACTTTAAACGCATTTTTAGGATATGAATGATTTTGTATGTACATTCTAAAATTGATGAATTCAAAACCTATTATCACAATATAAAGTACAGAGACGGTGAGGATTATCGTTCA